>NW_026737748.1:0-33196 GCF_949786415.1 Peromyscus eremicus | reverse complement strand
CTAGCGTTTGTTTCCCAGTCCTAAACGGAGTTGAATCCCATGCAGTTTCTGGTCCTACGAGCAAGAGTTGTTTTCTGCTAAGAAGAGTCACTATTGCGCTCCCATTGCCATACACAGTGCAAACAGCACTCGCGTCTGTTCCCAGCAAGTACAGTGTATTGGACTGAAGAGAAGCTACTGTTCTGGTCAGTTTCCTAAGCAGAGTTGAACTAGATATGCCCCGTGTGTGTAGGAAGCACAGTTCTTTTGTTCTGAGCAAGCTCACTGTTCTGGCCCTATAGGAAACACAGGAGAGTAGAAGAGTGCTGTTTTCTCAAAAGCAGAGTGTGTTTCTTGCAAGGCGAGCTAGCGTTTGTTTCCCAGTCCTAAACGGAGTAGAATCCCATGCAGTTTCTGGTCCTACGAGCAAGAGTTGTTTTCTGCTAAGAAGAGTCACTATTGCGCTCCCATTGCCATACACAGTGCAAATAGCACTCGCGTCTGTTCCCAGCAAGTACAGTGTATTGGACTGAAGAGAAGCTACTGTTCTGGTCAGTTTCCTAAGCAGAGTTGAACTAGATATGCCCCGTGTGTGTAGGAAGCACAGTTCTTTTGTTCTGAGCAAGCTCACTGTTCTGGCCCTATAGGAAACACAGGAGAGTAGAAGAGTGCTGTTTTCTCAAAAGCAGATTGTGTTTCTTGCAAGGCGAGCTAGCGTTTGTTTCCCAGTCCTAAACGGAGTTGAATCCCAGGCAGTTTCTGGTCCTACGAGCAAGAGTTGTTTTCTGCTAAGAAGAGTCACTATTGCGCTCCCATTGCCATACACAGTGCAAATAGCACTCGCGTCTGTTCCCAGTAAGTACAGTGTATTGGACTGAAGAGAAGCTACTGTTCTGGTCAGTTTCCTAAGCAGAGTTGAACTAGATATGCCCCGTGTGTGTAGGAAGCACAGTTCTTTGGTTCTGAGCAAGCTCACTGTTCTGGCCCTATAGGAAACACAGGAGAGTAGAAGAGTGCTGTTTTCTCAGAAGCAGAGTGTGTTTCTTGCAAGGCGAGCTAGCGTTTGTTTCCCAGTCCTAAACGGAGTTGAATCCCATGCAGTTTGTGGTCCTACGAGCAAGAGTTATTTTCTGCTAAGAAGAGTCACTATTGCGCTCCCATTGCCATACACAGTGCAAATAGCACTCGCGTCTGTTCCCAGCAAGTACAGTGTATTGGACTGAAGAGAAGCTACTGTTCTGGTCAGTTTCCTAAGCAGAGTTGAACTAGATATGCCCCGTGTGTGTAGGAAGCACAGTTCTTTTGTTCTGAGCAAGCTCACTGTTCTGGCCCTATAGGAAACACAGGAGAGTAGAAGAGTGCTGTTTTCTCAAAAGCAGAGTGTGTTTCTTGCAAGGCGAGCTAGCGTTTGTTTCCCAGTCCTAAACGGAGTAGAATCCCATGCAGTTTCTGGTCCTACGAGCAAGAGTTGTTTTCTGCTAAGAAGAGTCACTATTGCGCTCCCATTGCCATACACAGTGCAAATAGCACTCGCGTCTGTTCCCAGAAAGTACAGTGTATTGGACTGAAGAGAAGCTACTGTTCTGGTCAGTTTCCTAAGCAGAGTTCAACTAGATATGCCCCGTGTGTGTAGGAAGCACAGTTCTTTGGTTCTGAGCAAGCTCACTGTTCTGGCCCTATAGGAAACACAGGAGAGTAGAAGAGTGCTGTTTTCTCAAAAGCAGAGTGTGTTTCTTGCAAGGCGAGCTAGCGTTTGTTTCCCAGTCCTAAACGGAGTTGAATCCCATGCAGTTTCTGGTCCTACGAGCAAGAGTTGTTTTCTGCTAAGAAGAGTCACTATTGCGCTCCCATTGCCATACACAGTGCAAATAGCACTCGCGTCTGTTCCCAGCAAGTACAGTGTATTGGACTGAAGAGAAGCTACTGTTCTGGTCAGTTTCCTAAGCAGAGTTGAACTAGATATGCCCCGTGTGTGTAGGAAGCACAGTTCTTTGGTTCTGAGCAAGCTCACTGTTCTGGCCCTATAGGAAACACAGGAGAGTAGAAGAGTGCTGTTTTCTCAAAAGCAGAGTGTGTTTCTTGCAAGGCGAGCTAGCGTTTGTTTCCCAGTCCTAAACGGAGTTGAATCCCATGAAGTTTCTGGTCCTACGAGCAAGAGTTGTTTTCTGCTAAGAAGAGTCACTATTGCGCTCCCATTGCCATACACAGTGCAAATAGCACTCGCGTCTGTTCCCAGCAAGTACAGTGTATTGGACTGAAGAGAAGCTACTGTTCTGGTCAGTTTCCTAAGCAGAGTTGAACTAGATATGCCCCGTGTGTGTAGGAAGCACAGTTCTTTTGTTCTGAGCAAGCTCACTGTTCTGGCCCTATAGGAAACACAGGAGAGTAGAAGAGTGCTGTTTTCTCAAAAGCAGAGTGTGTTTCTTGCAAGGCGAGCTAGCGTTTGTTTCCCAGTCCTTAACGGAGTTGAATCCCACTCACTTTCTGGTCCTACGAGCAAGAGTTGTTTTCTGCTTAGAAGAGTCACTATTGCGCTCCCATTGCCATACACAGTGCAAATAGCACTCGCGTCTGTTCCCAGCAAGTACAGTGTATTGGACTGAAGAGAAGCTGCTGTTCTGGTCAGTTTCCTAAGCAGAGTTGAACTAGATATGCCCCGTGTGTGTAGGAAGCACAGTTCTTTTGTTCTGAGCAAGCTCACTGTTCTGGCCCTATAGGAAACACAGGAGAGTAGAAGAGTGCTGTTTTCTCAAAAGCAGAGTGTGTTTCTTGCAAGGCGAGCCAGCGTTTGTTTCCCAGTCCTAAACGGAGTTGAATCCCATGCAGTTTCTGGTCCTACGAGCAAGAGTTGTTTTCTGCTAAGAAGAGTCACTATTGCGCTCCCATTGCCATACACAGTGCAAATAGCACTCGCGTCTGTTCCGAGCAAGTACAGTGTATTGGACTGAAGAGAAGCTACTGTTCTGGTCAGTTTCCTAAGCAGAGTTGAACTAGATATGCCCCGTGTGTGTAGGAAGCACAGTTCTTTGGTTCTGAGCAAGCTCACTGTTCTGGCCCTATAGGAAACACAGGAGAGTAGAAGAGTGCTGTTTTCTCAAAAGCAGAGTGTGTTTCTTGCAAGGCGAGCTAGCGTTTGTTTCCCAGTCCTAAACGGAGTTGAATCCCATGCAGTTTCTGGTCCTACGAGCAAGAGTTGTTTTCTGCTAAGAACAGTCACTATTGCGCTCCCATTGCCATACACAGTGCAAATAGCACTCGCGTCTGTTCCCAGCAAGTACAGTGTATTGGACTGAAGAGAAGCTACTGTTCTGGTCAGTTTCCTAAGCAGAGTTGAACTAGATATGCCCCGTGTGTGTAGGAAGCACAGTTCTTTTGTTCTGAGCAAGCTCACTGTTCTGGCCCTATAGGAAACACAGGAGAGTAGAAGAGTGCTGTTTTCTCAAAAGCAGAGTGTGTTTCTTGCAAGGCGAGCTAGCGTTTGTTTCCCAGTCCTAAACGGAGTTGAATCCCATGAAGTTTCTGGTCCTACGAGCAAGAGTTGTTTTCTGCTAAGAAGAGTCACTATTGCGCTCCCATTGCCATACACAGTGCAAATAGCACTCGCGTCTGTTCCCAGCAAGTACAGTGTATTGGACTGAAGAGAAGCTACTGTTCTGGTCAGTTTCCTAAGCAGAGTTGAACTAGATATGCCCCGTGTGTGTAGGAAGCACAGTTCTTTTGTTCTGAGCAAGCTCACTGTTCTGGCCCTATAGGAAACACAGGAGAGTAGAAGAGTGCTGTTTTCTCAAAAGCAGAGTGTGTTTCTTGCAAGGCGAGCTAGCGTTTGTTTCCCAGTCCTAAACGGAGTTGAATCCCATGCAGTTTCTGGTCCTACGAGCAAGAGTTGTTTTCTGCCAAGAAGAGTCACTATTGTGCTCCCATTGCCATACACAGTGCAAATAGCACTCGCGTCTGTTCCCAGCAAGTACAGTGTATTGGACTGAAGAGAAGCTACTGTTCTGGTCAGTTTCCTAAGCAGAGTTGAACTAGATATGCCCCGTGTGTGTAGGAAGCACAGTTCTTTTGTTCTGAGCAAGCTCACTGTTCTGGCCCTATAGGAAACACAGGAGAGTAGAAGAGTGCTGTTTTCTCAAAAGCAGAGTGTGTTTCTTGCAAAGCGAGCTAGCGTTTGTTTCCCAGTCCTAAACGGAGTAGAATCCCATGCAGTTTCTGGTCCTACGAGCAAGAGTTGTTTTCTGCTAAGAAGAGTCACTATTGCGCTCCCATTGCCATACACAGTGCAAATAGCACTCGCGTCTGTTCCCAGCAAGTACAGTGTATTGGACTGAAGAGAAGCTACTGTTCTGGTCAGTTTCCTAAGCAGAGTTGAACTAGATATGCCCCGTGTGTGTAGGAAGCACAGTTCTTTTGTTCTGAGCAAGCTCACTGTTCTGGCCCTATAGGAAACACAGGAGAGTAGAAGAGTGCTGTTTTCTCAAAAGCAGTGTGTGTTTTTTGCAAGGCCAGCTAGCGTTTGTTTCCCAGTCCTAAACGGAGTTGAATCCCATGCAGAATCTTGTCCTACGAGCAAGAGTTGTTTTCTGCTAAGAAGAGTCACTATTGCGCTCCCATTGCCATACACTGTGCAAATAGCACTTGCGTCTGTTCCCAGCAAGTACAGTGTATTGGACTGAAGAGAAGCTACTGTTCTGGTCAGTTTCCTAAGCAGAGTTGAACTAGATATGCCCCCGTGTGTGTAGGAAGCACAGTTCTTTTGTTCTGAGCAAGCTCACTGTTCTGGCCCTATAGGAAACACAGGAGAGTAGAAGAGTGCTGTTTTCTCAAAAGCAGAGTGTGTTTCTTGCAAGGCGAGCTAGCGTTTGTTTCCCAGTCCTAAACGGAGTAGAATCCCATGCAGTTTCTGGTCCTACGAGCAAGAGTTGTTTTCTGCTAAGAAGAGTCACTATTGCGCTCCCATTGCCATACACAGTGCAAACAGCACTTGCGTCTGTTCCCAGCAAGTACAGTGTATTGGACTGAAGAGAAGCTACTGTTCTTGTCAGTTTCCTAAGCAGAGTTGAACTAGATATGCCCCGTGTGTGTAGGAAGCACAGTTCTTTTGTTCTGAGCAAGCTCACTGTTCTGGCCCTATAGGAAACACAGGAGAGTAGAAGAGTGCTGTTTTCTCAAAAGCAGAGTGTGTTTCTTGCAAGGCGAGCTAGCGTTTGTTTCCCAGTCCTAAACGGAGTTGAATCCCACTCAGTTTCTGGTCCTACGAGCAAGAGTTGTTTTCTGCTAAGAAGAGTCACTATTGCGCTCCCATTGCCATACACAGTGCAAATAGCACTCGCGTCTGTTCCCAGAAAGTACAGTGTATTGGACTGAAGAGAAGCTACTCTTCTTGTCAGTTTCCTAAGCAGAGTTGAACTAGATATGCCCCGTGTGTGTAGGAAGCACAGTTCTTTGGTTCTGAGCAAGCTCACTGTTCTGGCCCTATAGGAAACACAGGAGAGTAGAAGAGTGCTGTTTTCTCAAAAGCAGAGTGTGTTTCTTGCAAGGCGAGCTAGCGTTTGTTTTCCAGTCCTAAACGGAGTAGAATCCCATGCAGTTTCTGGTCCTACGAGCAAGAGTTGTTTTCTGCTAAGAAGAGTCACTATTGCGCTCCCATTGCCATACACAGTGCAAATAGCACTGGCGTCTGTTCCCAGGAAGTACAGTGTATTGGACTGAAGAGAAGCTACTGTTCTGGTCAGTTTCCTAAGCAGAGTTGAACTAGATATGCCCCGTGTGTGTAGGAAGCACAGTTCTTTTGTTCTGAGCAAGCTCACTGTTCTGGCCCTATAGGAAACACAGGAGAGTAGAAGAGTGCTGTTTTCTCAAAAGCAGAGTGTGTTTCTTGCAAGGCGAGCTAGCGTTTGTTTCCCAGTCCTAAACGGAGTAGAATCCCATGCAGTTTCTGGTCCTACGAGCAAGAGTTGTTTTCTGCTAAGAAGAGTCACTATTGCGCTCCCATTGCCATACACAGTGCAAATAGCACTCGCGTCTGTTCCCAGAAAGTACAGTGTATTGGACTGAAGAGAAGCTACTCTTCTTGTCAGTTTCCTAAGCAGAGTTGAACTAGATATGCCCCGTGTGTTTAGGAAGCACAGTTCTTTGGTTCTGAGCAAGCTCACTGTTCTGGCCCTATAGGAAACACAGGAGAGTAGAAGAGTGCTGTTTTCTCAAAAGCAGAGTGTGTTTCTTGCAAGGCGAGCTAGCGTTTGTTTCCCAGTCCTAAACGGAGTAGAATCCCATGCAGTTTCTGGTCCTACGAGCAAGAGTTGTTTCCTGCTAAGAAGAGTCACTATTGCGCTCCCATTGCCATACACAGTGCAAATAGCACTGGCGTCTGTTCCCAGGAAGTACAGTGTATTGGACTGAAGAGAAGCTACTGTTCTGGTCAGTTTCCTAAGCAGAGTTGAACTAGATATGCCCCGTGTGTGTAGGAAGCACAGTTCTTTTGTTCTGAGCAAGCTCACTGTTCTGGCCCTATAGGAAACACAGGAGAGTAGAAGAGTGCTGTTTTCTCAAAAGCAGTGTGTGTTTTTTGCAAGGCCAGCTAGCGTTTGTTTCCCAGTCCTAAACGGAGTTGAATCCCATGCAGAATCTTGTCCTACGAGCAAGAGTTGTTTTCTGCTAAGAAGAGTCACTATTGCGCTCCCATTGCCATACACTGTGCAAATAGCACTCGCGTCTGTTCCCAGCAAGTACAGTGTATTGGACTGAAGAGAAGCTACTGTTCTGGTCAGTTTCCTAAGCAGAGTTGAACTAGATATGCCCCGTGTGTGTAGGAAGCACAGTTCTTTTGTTCTGAGCAAGCTCACTGTTCTGGCCCTATAGGAAACACAGGAGAGTAGAAGAGTGCTGTTTTCTCAAAAGCAGAGTGTGTTTCTTGCAAGGCGAGCTAGCGTTTGTTTCCCAGTCCTAAACGGAGTAGAATCCCATGCAGTTTCTGGTCCTACGAGCAAGAGTTGTTTTCTGCTAAGAAGAGTCACTATTGCGCTCCCATTGCCATACACAGTGCAAATAGCACTCGCGTCTGTTCCCAGCAAGTACAGTGTATTGGACTGAAGAGAAGCTACTGTTCTTGTCAGTTTCCTAAGCAGAGTTGAACTAGATATGCCCCGTGTGTGTAGGAAGCACAGTTCTTTGGTTCTGAGCAAGCTCACTGTTCTGGCCCTATAGGAAACACAGGAGAGTAGAAGAGTGCTGTTTTCTCAAAAGCAGAGTGTGTTTCTTGCAAGGCGAGCTAGCGTTTGTTTCCCAGTCCTAAACGGAGTAGAATCCCATGCAGATTCTGGTCCTACGAGCAAGAGTTGTTTTCTGCTAAGAGGAGTCACTATTGCGCTCCCATTGCCATTCACAGTGCAAATAGCACTCGCGTCTGTTCCCAGCAAGTACAGTGTATTGGACTGAAGAGAAGCTACTGTTCTTGTCAGTTTCCTAAGCAGAGTTAAACTAGATATGCCCCGTGTGTGTAGGAAGCACAGTTCTTTTGTTCTGAGCAAGCTCACTGTTCTGGCCCTATAGGAAACACAGGAGAGTAGAAGAGTGCTGTTTTCTCAAAAGCAGAGTGTGTTTCTTGCAAGGCGAGCTAGCGTTTGTTTCCCAGTCCTAAACGGAGTAGAATCCCATGCAGATTCTGGTCCTACGAGCAAGAGTTGTTTTCTGCTAAGAAGAGTCACTATTGCGCTCCCATTGCCATACACAGTGCAAATAGCACTCGCGTCTGTTCCCAGCAAGTACAGTGTATTGGAATGAAGAGAAGCTACTGTTCTTGTCAGTTTCCTAAGCAGAGTTGAACTAGATATGCCCCGTGTGTGTAGGAAGCACAGTTCTTTTGTTCTGAGCAAGCTCACTGTTCTGGCCCTATAGGAAACACAGGAGAGTAGAAGAGTGCTGTTTTCTCAAAAGCAGAGTGTGTTTCTTGCAAGGCGAGCTAGCGTTTGTTTCCCAGTCCTAAACGGAGTTGAATCCCATGCAGTTTCTGGTCCTACGAGCAAGAGTTGTTTTCTGCTAAGAAGAGTCACTATTGCGCTCCCATTGCCATACACAGTGCAAACAGCACTCGCGTCTGTTCCCAGCAAGTACAGTGTATTGGACTGAAGAGAAGCTACTGTTCTGGTCAGTTTCCTAAGCAGAGTTGAACTAGATATGCCCCGTGTGTGTAGGAAGCACAGTTCTTTTGTTCTGAGCAAGCTCACTGTTCTGGCCCTATAGGAAACACAGGAGAGTAGAAGAGTGCTGTTTTCTCAAAAGCAGAGTGTGTTTCTTGCAAGGCGAGCTAGCGTTTGTTTCCCAGTCCTAAACGGAGTAGAATCCCATGCAGATTCTGGTCCTACGAGCAAGAGTTGTTTTCTGCTAAGAAGAGTCACTATTGCGCTCCCATTGCCATACACAGTGCAAATAGCACTCGCGTCTGTTCCCAGCAAGTACAGTGTATTGGAATGAAGAGAAGCTACTGTTCTTGTCAGTTTCCTAAGCAGAGTTGAACTAGATATGCCCCGTGTGTGTAGGAAGCACAGTTCTTTTGTTCTGAGCAAGCTCACTGTTCTGGCCCTATAGGAAACACAGGAGAGTAGAAGAGTGCTGTTTTCTCAAAAGCAGAGTGTGTTTCTTGCAAGGCGAGCTAGCGTTTGTTTCCCAGTCCTAAACGGAGTTGAATCCCATGCAGTTTCTGGTCCTACGAGCAAGAGTTGTTTTCTGCTAAGAAGAGTCACTATTGCGCTCCCATTGCCATACACAGTGCAAACAGCACTCGCGTCTGTTCCCAGCAAGTACAGTGTATTGGACTGAAGAGAAGCTACTGTTCTGGTCAGTTTCCTAAGCAGAGTTGAACTAGATATGCCCCGTGTGTGTAGGAAGCACAGTTCTTTTGTTCTGAGCAAGCTCACTGTTCTGGCCCTATAGGAAACACAGGAGAGTAGAAGAGTGCTGTTTTCTCAAAAGCAGAGTGTGTTTCTTGCAAGGCGAGCTAGCGTTTGTTTCCCAGTCCTAAACGGAGTAGAATCCCATGCAGTTTCTGGTCCTACGAGCAAGAGTTGTTTTCTGCTAAGAAGAGTCACTATTGCGCTCCCATTGCCATACACAGTGCAAATAGCACTCGCGTCTGTTCCCAGCAAGTACAGTGTATTGGACTGAAGAGAAGCTACTGTTCTGGTCAGTTTCCTAAGCAGAGTTGAACTAGATATGCCCCGTGTGTGTAGGAAGCACAGTTCTTTTGTTCTGAGCAAGCTCACTGTTCTGGCCCTATAGGAAACACAGGAGAGTAGAAGAGTGCTGTTTTCTCAAAAGCAGATTGTGTTTCTTGCAAGGCGAGCTAGCGTTTGTTTCCCAGTCCTAAACGGAGTTGAATCCCAGGCAGTTTCTGGTCCTACGAGCAAGAGTTGTTTTCTGCTAAGAAGAGTCACTATTGCGCTCCCATTGCCATACACAGTGCAAATAGCACTCGCGTCTGTTCCCAGTAAGTACAGTGTATTGGACTGAAGAGAAGCTACTGTTCTGGTCAGTTTCCTAAGCAGAGTTGAACTAGATATGCCCCGTGTGTGTAGGAAGCACAGTTCTTTGGTTCTGAGCAAGCTCACTGTTCTGGCCCTATAGGAAACACAGGAGAGTAGAAGAGTGCTGTTTTCTCAGAAGCAGAGTGTGTTTCTTGCAAGGCGAGCTAGCGTTTGTTTCCCAGTCCTAAACGGAGTTGAATCCCATGCAGTTTGTGGTCCTACGAGCAAGAGTTATTTTCTGCTAAGAAGAGTCACTATTGCGCTCCCATTGCCATACACAGTGCAAATAGCACTCGCGTCTGTTCCCAGCAAGTACAGTGTATTGGACTGAAGAGAAGCTACTGTTCTGGTCAGTTTCCTAAGCAGAGTTGAACTAGATATGCCCCGTGTGTGTAGGAAGCACAGTTCTTTTGTTCTGAGCAAGCTCACTGTTCTGGCCCTATAGGAAACACAGGAGAGTAGAAGAGTGCTGTTTTCTCAAAAGCAGAGTGTGTTTCTTGCAAGGCGAGCTAGCGTTTGTTTCCCAGTCCTAAACGGAGTAGAATCCCATGCAGTTTCTGGTCCTACGAGCAAGAGTTGTTTTCTGCTAAGAAGAGTCACTATTGCGCTCCCATTGCCATACACAGTGCAAATAGCACTCGCGTCTGTTCCCAGAAAGTACAGTGTATTGGACTGAAGAGAAGCTACTGTTCTGGTCAGTTTCCTAAGCAGAGTTCAACTAGATATGCCCCGTGTGTGTAGGAAGCACAGTTCTTTGGTTCTGAGCAAGCTCACTGTTCTGGCCCTATAGGAAACACAGGAGAGTAGAAGAGTGCTGTTTTCTCAAAAGCAGAGTGTGTTTCTTGCAAGGCGAGCTAGCGTTTGTTTCCCAGTCCTAAACGGAGTTGAATCCCATGCAGTTTCTGGTCCTACGAGCAAGAGTTGTTTTCTGCTAAGAAGAGTCACTATTGCGCTCCCATTGCCATACACAGTGCAAATAGCACTCGCGTCTGTTCCCAGCAAGTACAGTGTATTGGACTGAAGAGAAGCTACTGTTCTGGTCAGTTTCCTAAGCAGAGTTGAACTAGATATGCCCCGTGTGTGTAGGAAGCACAGTTCTTTGGTTCTGAGCAAGCTCACTGTTCTGGCCCTATAGGAAACACAGGAGAGTAGAAGAGTGCTGTTTTCTCAAAAGCAGAGTGTGTTTCTTGCAAGGCGAGCTAGCGTTTGTTTCCCAGTCCTAAACGGAGTTGAATCCCATGCAGTTTCTGGTCCTACGAGCAAGAGTTGTTTTCTGCTAAGAAGAGTCACTATTGCGCTCCCATTGCCATACACAGTGCAAATAGCACTCGCGTCTGTTCCGAGCAAGTACAGTGTATTGGACTGAAGAGAAGCTACTGTTCTGGTCAGTTTCCTAAGCAGAGTTGAACTAGATATGCCCCGTGTGTGTAGGAAGCACAGTTCTTTGGTTCTGAGCAAGCTCACTGTTCTGGCCCTATAGGAAACACAGGAGAGTAGAAGAGTGCTGTTTTCTCAAAAGCAGAGTGTGTTTCTTGCAAGGCGAGCTAGCGTTTGTTTCCCAGTCCTAAACGGAGTTGAATCCCATGCAGTTTCTGGTCCTACGAGCAAGAGTTGTTTTCTGCTAAGAACAGTCACTATTGCGCTCCCATTGCCATACACAGTGCAAATAGCACTCGCGTCTGTTCCCAGCAAGTACAGTGTATTGGACTGAAGAGAAGCTACTGTTCTGGTCAGTTTCCTAAGCAGAGTTGAACTAGATATGCCCCGTGTGTGTAGGAAGCACAGTTCTTTTGTTCTGAGCAAGCTCACTGTTCTGGCCCTATAGGAAACACAGGAGAGTAGAAGAGTGCTGTTTTCTCAAAAGCAGAGTGTGTTTCTTGCAAGGCGAGCTAGCGTTTGTTTCCCAGTCCTAAACGGAGTTGAATCCCATGAAGTTTCTGGTCCTACGAGCAAGAGTTGTTTTCTGCTAAGAAGAGTCACTATTGCGCTCCCATTGCCATACACAGTGCAAATAGCACTCGCGTCTGTTCCCAGCAAGTACAGTGTATTGGACTGAAGAGAAGCTACTGTTCTGGTCAGTTTCCTAAGCAGAGTTGAACTAGATATGCCCCGTGTGTGTAGGAAGCACAGTTCTTTTGTTCTGAGCAAGCTCACTGTTCTGGCCCTATAGGAAACACAGGAGAGTAGAAGAGTGCTGTTTTCTCAAAAGCAGAGTGTGTTTCTTGCAAGGCGAGCTAGCGTTTGTTTCCCAGTCCTAAACGGAGTTGAATCCCATGCAGTTTCTGGTCCTACGAGCAAGAGTTGTTTTCTGCCAAGAAGAGTCACTATTGTGCTCCCATTGCCATACACAGTGCAAATAGCACTCGCGTCTGTTCCCAGCAAGTACAGTGTATTGGACTGAAGAGAAGCTACTGTTCTGGTCAGTTTCCTAAGCAGAGTTGAACTAGATATGCCCCGTGTGTGTAGGAAGCACAGTTCTTTTGTTCTGAGCAAGCTCACTGTTCTGGCCCTATAGGAAACACAGGAGAGTAGAAGAGTGCTGTTTTCTCAAAAGCAGAGTGTGTTTCTTGCAAAGCGAGCTAGCGTTTGTTTCCCAGTCCTAAACGGAGTAGAATCCCATGCAGTTTCTGGTCCTACGAGCAAGAGTTGTTTTCTGCTAAGAAGAGTCACTATTGCGCTCCCATTGCCATACACAGTGCAAATAGCACTCGCGTCTGTTCCCAGCAAGTACAGTGTATTGGACTGAAGAGAAGCTACTGTTCTGGTCAGTTTCCTAAGCAGAGTTGAACTAGATATGCCCCGTGTGTGTAGGAAGCACAGTTCTTTTGTTCTGAGCAAGCTCACTGTTCTGGCCCTATAGGAAACACAGGAGAGTAGAAGAGTGCTGTTTTCTCAAAAGCAGTGTGTGTTTTTTGCAAGGCCAGCTAGCGTTTGTTTCGCAGTCCTAAACGGAGTTGAATCCCATGCAGAATCTTGTCCTACGAGCAAGAGTTGTTTTCTGCTAAGAAGAGTCACTATTGCGCTCCCATTGCCATACACTGTGCAAATAGCACTTGCGTCTGTTCCCAGCAAGTACAGTGTATTGGACTGAAGAGAAGCTACTGTTCTGGTCAGTTTCCTAAGCAGAGTTGAACTAGATATGCCCCGTGTGTGTAGGAAGCACAGTTCTTTTGTTCTGAGCAAGCTCACTGTTCTGGCCCTATAGGAAACACAGGAGAGTAGAAGAGTGCTGTTTTCTCAAAAGCAGAGTGTGTTTCTTGCAAGGCGAGCTAGCGTTTGTTTCCCAGTCCTAAACGGAGTAGAATCCCATGCAGTTTCTGGTCCTACGAGCAAGAGTTGTTTTCTGCTAAGAAGAGTCACTATTGCGCTCCCATTGCCATACACAGTGCAAACAGCACTTGCGTCTGTTCCCAGCAAGTACAGTGTATTGGACTGAAGAGAAGCTACTGTTCTTGTCAGTTTCCTAAGCAGAGTTGAACTAGATATGCCCCGTGTGTGTAGGAAGCACAGTTCTTTTGTTCTGAGCAAGCTCACTGTTCTGGCCCTATAGGAAACACAGGAGAGTAGAAGAGTGCTGTTTTCTCAAAAGCAGAGTGTGTTTCTTGCAAGGCGAGCTAGCGTTTGTTTCCCAGTCCTAAACGGAGTTGAATCCCACTCAGTTTCTGGTCCTACGAGCAAGAGTTGTTTTCTGCTAAGAAGAGTCACTATTGCGCTCCCATTGCCATACACAGTGCAAATAGCACTCGCGTCTGTTCCCAGAAAGTACAGTGTATTGGACTGAAGAGAAGCTACTCTTCTTGTCAGTTTCCTAAGCAGAGTTGAACTAGATATGCCCCGTGTGTGTAGGAAGCACAGTTCTTTGGTTCTGAGCAAGCTCACTGTTCTGGCCCTATAGGAAACACAGGAGAGTAGAAGAGTGCTGTTTTCTCAAAAGCAGAGTGTGTTTCTTGCAAGGCGAGCTAGCGTTTGTTTTCCAGTCCTAAACGGAGTAGAATCCCATGCAGTTTCTGGTCCTACGAGCAAGAGTTGTTTTCTGCTAAGAAGAGTCACTATTGCGCTCCCATTGCCATACACAGTGCAAATAGCACTGGCGTCTGTTCCCAGGAAGTACAGTGTATTGGACTGAAGAGAAGCTACTGTTCTGGTCAGTTTCCTAAGCAGAGTTGAACTAGATATGCCCCGTGTGTGTAGGAAGCACAGTTCTTTTGTTCTGAGCAAGCTCACTGTTCTGGCCCTATAGGAAACACAGGAGAGTAGAAGAGTGCTGTTTTCTCAAAAGCAGAGTGTGTTTCTTGCAAGGCGAGCTAGCGTTTGTTTCCCAGTCCTAAACGGAGTAGAATCCCATGCAGTTTCTGGTCCTACGAGCAAGAGTTGTTTTCTGCTAAGAAGAGTCACTATTGCGCTCCCATTGCCATACACAGTGCAAATAGCACTCGCGTCTGTTCCCAAAAAGTACAGTGTATTGGACTGAAGAGAAGCTACTCTTCTTGTCAGTTTCCTAAGCAGAGTTGAACTAGATATGCCCCGTGTGTTTAGGAAGCACAGTTCTTTGGTTCTGAGCAAGCTCACTGTTCTGGCCCTATAGGAAACACAGGAGAGTAGAAGAGTGCTGTTTTCTCAAAAGCAGAGTGTGTTTCTTGCAAGGCGAGCTAGCGTTTGTTTCCCAGTCCTAAACGGAGTAGAATCCCATGCAGTTTCTGGTCCTACGAGCAAGAGTTGTTTCCTGCTAAGAAGAGTCACTATTGCGCTCCCATTGCCATACACAGTGCAAATAGCACTGGCGTCTGTTCCCAGGAAGTACAGTGTATTGGACTGAAGAGAAGCTACTGTTCTGGTCAGTTTCCTAAGCAGAGTTGAACTAGATATGCCCCGTGTGTGTAGGAAGCACAGTTCTTTTGTTCTGAGCAAGCTCACTGTTCTGGCCCTATAGGAAACACAGGAGAGTAGAAGAGTGCTGTTTTCTCAAAAGCAGTGTGTGTTTTTTGCAAGGCCAGCTAGCGTTTGTTTCCCAGTCCTAAACGGAGTTGAATCCCATGCAGAATCTTGTCCTACGAGCAAGAGTTGTTTTCTGCTAAGAAGAGTCACTATTGCGCTCCCATTGCCATACACTGTGCAAATAGCACTCGCGTCTGTTCCCAGCAAGTACAGTGTATTGGACTGAAGAGAAGCTACTGTTCTGGTCAGTTTCCTAAGCAGAGTTGAACTAGATATGCCCCGTGTGTGTAGGAAGCACAGTTCTTTTGTTCTGAGCAAGCTCACTGTTCTGGCCCTATAGGAAACACAGGAGAGTAGAAGAGTGCTGTTTTCTCAAAAGCAGAGTGTGTTTCTTGCAAGGCGAGCTAGCGTTTGTTTCCCAGTCCTAAACGGAGTAGAATCCCATGCAGTTTCTGGTCCTACGAGCAAGAGTTGTTTTCTGCTAAGAAGAGTCACTATTGCGCTCCCATTGCCATACACAGTGCAAATAGCACTCGCGTCTGTTCCCAGCAAGTACAGTGTATTGGACTGAAGAGAAGCTACTGTTCTTGTCAGTTTCCTAAGCAGAGTTGAACTAGATATGCCCCGTGTGTGTAGGAAGCACAGTTCTTTGGTTCTGAGCAAGCTCACTGTTCTGGCCCTATAGGAAACACAGGAGAGTAGAAGAGTGCTGTTTTCTCAAAAGCAGAGTGTGTTTCTTGCAAGGCGAGCTAGCGTTTGTTTCCCAGTCCTAAACGGAGTAGAATCCCATGCAGTTTCTGGTCCTACGAGCAAGAGTTGTTTTCTGCTAAGAAGAGTCACTATTGCGCTCCCATTGCCATACACAGTGCAAATAGCACTCGCGTCTGTTCCCAAAAAGTACAGTGTATTGGACTGAAGAGAAGCTACTCTTCTTGTCAGTTTCCTAAGCAGAGTTGAACTAGATATGCCCCGTGTGTTTAGGAAGCACAGTTCTTTGGTTCTGAGCAAGCTCACTGTTCTGGCCCTATAGGAAACACAGGAGAGTAGAAGAGTGCTGTTTTCTCAAAAGCAGAGTGTGTTTCTTGCAAGGCGAGCTAGCGTTTGTTTCCCAGTCCTAAACGGAGTAGAATCCCATGCAGTTTCTGGTCCTACGAGCAAGAGTTGTTTCCTGCTAAGAAGAGTCACTATTGCGCTCCCATTGCCATACACAGTGCAAATAGCACTGGCGTCTGTTCCCAGGAAGTACAGTGTATTGGACTGAAGAGAAGCTACTGTTCTGGTCAGTTTCCTAAGCAGAGTTGAACTAGATATGCCCCGTGTGTGTAGGAAGCACAGTTCTTTTGTTCTGAGCAAGCTCACTGTTCTGGCCCTATAGGAAACACAGGAGAGTAGAAGAGTGCTGTTTTCTCAAAAGCAGTGTGTGTTTTTTGCAAGGCCAGCTAGCGTTTGTTTCCCAGTCCTAAACGGAGTTGAATCCCATGCAGAATCTTGTCCTACGAGCAAGAGTTGTTTTCTGCTAAGAAGAGTCACTATTGCGCTCCCATTGCCATACACTGTGCAAATAGCACTCGCGTCTGTTCCCAGCAAGTACAGTGTATTGGACTGAAGAGAAGCTACTGTTCTGGTCAGTTTCCTAAGCAGAGTTGAACTAGATATGCCCCGTGTGTGTAGGAAGCACAGTTCTTTTGTTCTGAGCAAGCTCACTGTTCTGGCCCTATAGGAAACACAGGAGAGTAGAAGAGTGCTGTTTTCTCAAAAGCAGAGTGTGTTTCTTGCAAGGCGAGCTAGCGTTTGTTTCCCAGTCCTAAACGGAGTAGAATCCCATGCAGTTTCTGGTCCTACGAGCAAGAGTTGTTTTCTGCTAAGAAGAGTCACTATTGCGCTCCCATTGCCATACACAGTGCAAATAGCACTCGCGTCTGTTCCCAGCAAGTACAGTGTATTGGACTGAAGAGAAGCTACTGTTCTTGTCAGTTTCCTAAGCAGAGTTGAACTAGATATGCCCCGTGTGTGTAGGAAGCACAGTTCTTTGGTTCTGAGCAAGCTCACTGTTCTGGCCCTATAGGAAACACAGGAGAGTAGAAGAGTGCTGTTTTCTCAAAAGCAGAGTGTGTTTCTTGCAAGGCGAGCTAGCGTTTGTTTCCCAGTCCTAAACGGAGTAGAATCCCATGCAGATTCTGGTCCTACGAGCAAGAGTTGTTTTCTGCTAAGAGGAGTCACTATTGCGCTCCCATTGCCATTCACAGTGCAAATAGCACTCGCGTCTGTTCCCAGCAAGTACAGTGTATTGGACTGAAGAGAAGCTACTGTTCTTGTCAGTTTCCTAAGCAGAGTTAAACTAGATATGCCCCGTGTGTGTAGGAAGCACAGTTCTTTTGTTCTGAGCAAGCTCACTGTTCTGGCCCTATAGGAAACACAGGAGAGTAGAAGAGTGCTGTTTTCTCAAAAGCAGAGTGTGTTTCTTGCAAGGCGAGCTAGCGTTTGTTTCCCAGTCCTAAACGGAGTAGAATCCCATGCAGATTCTGGTCCTACGAGCAAGAGTTGTTTTCTGCTAAGAAGAGTCACTATTGCGCTCCCATTGCCATACACAGTGCAAATAGCACTCGCGTCTGTTCCCAGCAAGTACAGTGTATTGGAATGAAGAGAAGCTACTGTTCTTGTCAGTTTCCTAAGCAGAGTTGAACTAGATATGCCCCGTGTGTGTAGGAAGCACAGTTCTTTTGTTCTGAGCAAGCTCACTGTTCTGGCCCTATAGGAAACACAGGAGAGTAGAAGAGTGCTGTTTTCTCAAAAGCAGAGTGTGTTTCTTGCAAGGCGAGCTAGCGTTTGTTTCCCAGTCCTAAACGGAGTTGAATCCCATGCAGTTTCTGGTCCTACGAGCAAGAGTTGTTTTCTGCTAAGAAGAGTCACTATTGCGCTCCCATTGCCATACACAGTGCAAACAGCACTCGCGTCTGTTCCCAGCAAGTACAGTGTATTGGACTGAAGAGAAGCTACTGTTCTGGTCAGTTTCCTAAGCAGAGTTGAACTAGATATGCCCCGTGTGTGTAGGAAGCACAGTTCTTTTGTTCTGAGCAAGCTCACTGTTCTGGCCCTATAGGAAACACAGGAGAGTAGAAGAGTGCTGTTTTCTCAAAAGCAGAGTGTGTTTCTTGCAAGGCGAGCTAGCGTTTGTTTCCCAGTCCTAAACGGAGTAGAATCCCATGCAGATTCTGGTCCTACGAGCAAGAGTTGTTTTCTGCTAAGAAGAGTCACTATTGCGCTCCCATTGCCATACACAGTGCAAATAGCACTCGCGTCTGTTCCCAGCAAGTACAGTGTATTGGAATGAAGAGAAGCTACTGTTCTTGTCAGTTTCCTAAGCAGAGTTGAACTAGATATGCCCCGTGTGTGTAGGAAGCACAGTTCTTTTGTTCTGAGCAAGCTCACTGTTCTGGCCCTATAGGAAACACAGGAGAGTAGAAGAGTGCTGTTTTCTCAAAAGCAGAGTGTGTTTCTTGCAAGGCGAGCTAGCGTTTGTTTCCCAGTCCTAAACGGAGTTGAATCCCATGCAGTTTCTGGTCCTACGAGCAAGAGTTGTTTTCTGCTAAGAAGAGTCACTATTGCGCTCCCATTGCCATACACAGTGCAAACAGCACTCGCGTCTGTTCCCAGCAAGTACAGTGTATTGGACTGAAGAGAAGCTACTGTTCTGGTCAGTTTCCTAAGCAGAGTTGAACTAGATATGCCCCGTGTGTGTAGGAAGCACAGTTCTTTTGTTCTGAGCAAGCTCACTGTTCTGGCCCTATAGGAAACACAGGAGAGTAGAAGAGTGCTGTTTTCTCAAAAGCAGAGTGTGTTTCTTGCAAGGCGAGCTAGCGTTTGTTTCCCAGTCCTAAACGGAGTAGAATCCCATGCAGTTTCTGGTCCTACGAGCAAGAGTTGTTTTCTGCTAAGAAGAGTCACTATTGCGCTCCCATTGCCATACACAGTGCAAATAGCACTCGCGTCTGTTCCCAGCAAGTACAGTGTATTGGACTGAAGAGAAGCTACTGTTCTGGTCAGTTTCCTAAGCAGAGTTGAACTAGATATGCCCCGTGTGTGTAGGAAGCACAGTTCTTTTGTTCTGAGCAAGCTCACTGTTCTGGCCCTATAGGAAACACAGGAGAGTAGAAGAGTGCTGTTTTCTCAAAAGCAGATTGTGTTTCTTGCAAGGCGAGCTAGCGTTTGTTTCCCAGTCCTAAACGGAGTTGAATCCCAGGCAGTTTCTGGTCCTACGAGCAAGAGTTGTTTTCTGCTAAGAAGAGTCACTATTGCGCTCCCATTGCCATACACAGTGCAAATAGCACTCGCGTCTGTTCCCAGTAAGTACAGTGTATTGGACTGAAGAGAAGCTACTGTTCTGGTCAGTTTCCTAAGCAGAGTTGAACTAGATATGCCCCGTGTGTGTAGGAAGCACAGTTCTTTGGTTCTGAGCAAGCTCACTGTTCTGGCCCTATAGGAAACACAGGAGAGTAGAAGAGTGCTGTTTTCTCAGAAGCAGAGTGTGTTTCTTGCAAGGCGAGCTAGCGTTTGTTTCCCAGTCCTAAACGGAGTTGAATCCCATGCAGTTTGTGGTCCTACGAGCAAGAGTTATTTTCTGCTAAGAAGAGTCACTATTGCGCTCCCATTGCCATACACAGTGCAAATAGCACTCGCGTCTGTTCCCAGCAAGTACAGTGTATTGGACTGAAGAGAAGCTACTGTTCTGGTCAGTTTCCTAAGCAGAGTTGAACTAGATATGCCCCGTGTGTGTAGGAAGCACAGTTCTTTTGTTCTGAGCAAGCTCACTGTTCTGGCCCTATAGGAAACACAGGAGAGTAGAAGAGTGCTGTTTTCTCAAAAGCAGAGTGTGTTTCTTGCAAGGCGAGCTAGCGTTTGTTTCCCAGTCCTAAACGGAGTAGAATCCCATGCAGTTTCTGGTCCTACGAGCAAGAGTTGTTTTCTGCTAAGAAGAGTCACTATTGCGCTCCCATTGCCATACACAGTGCAAATAGCACTCGCGTCTGTTCCCAGAAAGTACAGTGTATTGGACTGAAGAGAAGCTACTGTTCTGGTCAGTTTCCTAAGCAGAGTTCAACTAGATATGCCCCGTGTGTGTAGGAAGCACAGTTCTTTGGTTCTGAGCAAGCTCACTGTTCTGGCCCTATAGGAAACACAGGAGAGTAGAAGAGTGCTGTTTTCTCAAAAGCAGAGTGTGTTTCTTGCAAGGCGAGCTAGCGTTTGTTTCCCAGTCCTAAACGGAGTTGAATCCCATGCAGTTTCTGGTCCTACGAGCAAGAGTTGTTTTCTGCTAAGAAGAGTCACTATTGCGCTCCCATTGCCATACACAGTGCAAATAGCACTCGCGTCTGTTCCCAGCAAGTACAGTGTATTGGACTGAAGAGAAGCTACTGTTCTGGTCAGTTTCCTAAGCAGAGTTGAACTAGATATGCCCCGTGTGTGTAGGAAGCACAGTTCTTTGGTTCTGAGCAAGCTCACTGTTCTGGCCCTATAGGAAACACAGGAGAGTAGAAGAGTGCTGTTTTCTCAAAAGCAGAGTGTGTTTCTTGCAAGGCGAGCTAGCGTTTGTTTCCCAGTCCTAAACGGAGTTGAATCCCATGCAGTTTCTGGTCCTACGAGCAAGAGTTGTTTTCTGCTAAGAAGAGTCACTATTGCGCTCCCATTGCCATACACAGTGCAAATAGCACTCGCGTCTGTTCCCAGCAAGTACAGTGTATTGGACTGAAGAGAAGCTACTGTTCTGGTCAGTTTCCTAAGCAGAGTTCAACTAGATATGCCCCGTGTGTGTAGGAAGCACAGTTCTTTGGTTCTGAGCAAGCTCACTGTTCTGGCCCTATAGGAAACACAGGAGAGTAGAAGAGTGCTGTTTTCTCAAAAGCAGAGTGTGTTTCTTGCAAGGCGAGCTAGCGTTTGTTTCCCAGTCCTAAACGGAGTTGAATCCCATGCAGTTTCTGGTCCTACGAGCAAGAGTTGTTTTCTGCTAAGAAGAGTCACTATTGCGCTCCCATTGCCATACACAGTGCAAATAGCACTCGCGTCTGTTCCCAGCAAGTACAGTGTATTGGACTGAAGAGAAGCTACTGTTCTGGTCAGTTTCCTAAGCAGAGTTGAACTAGATATGCCCCGTGTGTGTAGGAAGCACAGTTCTTTGGTTCTGAGCAAGCTCACTGTTCTGGCCCTATAGGAAACACAGGAGAGTAGAAGAGTGCTGTTTTCTCAAAAGCAGAGTGTGTTTCTTGCAAGGCGAGCTAGCGTTTGTTTCCCAGTCCTAAACGGAGTTGAATCCCATGCAGTTTCTGGTCCTACGAGCAAGAGTTGTTTTCTGCTAAGAAGAGTCACTATTGCGCTCCCATTGCCATACACAGTGCAAATAGCACTCGCGTCTGTTCCCAGCAAGTACAGTGTATTGGACTGAAGAGAAGCTACTGTTCTGGTCAGTTTCCTAAGCAGAGTTGAACTAGATATGCCCCGTGTGTGTAGGAAGCACAGTTCTTTGGTTCTGAGCAAGCTCACTGTTCTGGCCCTATAGGAAACACAGGAGAGTAGAAGAGTGCTGTTTTCTCAAAAGCAGTGTGTGTTTTTTGCAAGGCCAGCTAGCGTTTGTTTCCCAGTCCTAAACGGAGTTGAATCCCATGCAGAATCTTGTCCTACGAGCAAGAGTTGTTTTCTGCTAAGAAGAGTCACTATTGCGCTCCCATTGCCATACACTGTGCAAATAGCACTCGCGTCTGTTCCCAGCAAGTACAGTGTATTGGACTGAAGAGAAGCTACTGTTCTGGTCAGTTTCCTAAGCAGAGTTGAACTAGATATGCCCCGTGTGTGTAGGAAGCACAGTTCTTTTGTTCTGAGCAAGCTCACTGTTCTGGCCCTATAGGAAACACAGGAGAGTAGAAGAGTGCTGTTTTCTCAAAAGCAGAGTGTGTTTCTTGCAAGGCGAGCTAGCGTTTGTTTCCCAGTCCTAAACGGAGTAGAATCCCATGCAGTTTCTGGTCCTACGAGCAAGAGTTGTTTTCTGCTAAGAAGAGTCACTATTGCGCTCCCATTGCCATACACAGTGCAAATAGCACTCGCGTCTGTTCCCAGCAAGTACAGTGTATTGGACTGAAGAGAAGCTACTGTTCTTGTCAGTTTCCTAAGCAGAGTTGAACTAGATATGCCCCGTGTGTGTAGGAAGCACAGTTCTTTGGTTCTGAGCAAGCTCACTGTTCTGGCCCTATAGGAAACACAGGAGAGTAGAAGAGTGCTGTTTTCTCAAAAGCAGAGTGTGTTTCTTGCAAGGCGAGCTAGCGTTTGTTTCCCAGTCCTAAACGGAGTAGAATCCCATGCAGATTCTGGTCCTACGAGCAAGAGTTGTTTTCTGCTAAGAGGAGTCACTATTGCGCTCCCATTGCCATTCACAGTGCAAATAGCACTCGCGTCTGTTCCCAGCAAGTACAGTGTATTGGACTGAAGAGAAGCTACTGTTCTTGTCAGTTTCCTAAGCAGAGTTAAACTAGATATGCCCCGTGTGTGTAGGAAGCACAGTTCTTTTGTTCTGAGCAAGCTCACTGTTCTGGCCCTATAGGAAACACAGGAGAGTAGAAGAGTGCTGTTTTCTCAAAAGCAGAGTGTGTTTCTTGCAAGGCGAGCTAGCGTTTGTTTCCCAGGCCTAAACGGAGTAGAATCCCATGCAGATTCTGGTCCTACGAGCAAGAGTTGTTTTCTGCTAAGAAGAGTCACTATTGCGCTCCCATTGCCATACACAGTGCAAATAGCACTCGCGTCTGTTCCCAGCAAGTACAGTGTATTGGAATGAAGAGAAGCTACTGTTCTTGTCAGTTTCCTAAGCAGAGTTGAACTAGATATGCCCCGTGTGTGTAGGAAGCACAGTTCTTTTGTTCTGAGCAAGCTCACTGTTCTGGCCCTATAGGAAACACAGGAGAGTAGAAGAGTGCTGTTTTCTCAAAAGCAGAGTGTGTTTCTTGCAAGGCGAGCTAGCGTTTGTTTCCCAGTCCTAAACGGAGTTGAATCCCATGCAGTTTCTGGTCCTACGAGCAAGAGTTGTTTTCTGCTAAGAAGAGTCACTATTGCGCTCCCATTGCCATACACAGTGCAAACAGCACTCGCGTCTGTTCCCAGCAAGTACAGTGTATTGGACTGAAGAGAAGCTACTGTTCTGGTCAGTTTCCTAAGCAGAGTTGAACTAGATATGCCCCGTGTGTGTAGGAAGCACAGTTCTTTTGTTCTGAGCAAGCTCACTGTTCTGGCCCTATAGGAAACACAGGAGAGTAGAAGAGTGCTGTTTTCTCAAAAGCAGAGTGTGTTTCTTGCAAGGCGAGCTAGCGTTTGTTTCCCAGTCCTAAACGGAGTAGAATCCCATGCAGATTCTGGTCCTACGAGCAAGAGTTGTTTTCTGCTAAGAAGAGTCACTATTGCGCTCCCATTGCCATACACAGTGCAAATAGCACTCGCGTCTGTTCCCAGCAAGTACAGTGTATTGGAATGAAGAGAAGCTACTGTTCTTGTCAGTTTCCTAAGCAGAGTTGAACTAGATATGCCCCGTGTGTGTAGGAAGCACAGTTCTTTTGTTCTGAGCAAGCTCACTGTTCTGGCCCTATAGGAAACACAGGAGAGTAGAAGAGTGCTGTTTTCTCAAAAGCAGAGTGTGTTTCTTGCAAGGCGAGCTAGCGTTTGTTTCCCAGTCCTAAACGGAGTTGAATCCCATGCAGTTTCTGGTCCTACGAGCAAGAGTTGTTTTCTGCTAAGAAGAGTCACTATTGCGCTCCCATTGCCATACACAGTGCAAACAGCACTCGCGTCTGTTCCCAGCAAGTACAGTGTATTGGACTGAAGAGAAGCTACTGTTCTGGTCAGTTTCCTAAGCAGAGTTGAACTAGATATGCCCCGTGTGTGTAGGAAGCACAGTTCTTTTGTTCTGAGCAAGCTCACTGTTCTGGCCCTATAGGAAACACAGGAGAGTAGAAGAGTGCTGTTTTCTCAAAAGCAGAGTGTGTTTCTTGCAAGGCGAGCTAGCGTTTGTTTCCCAGTCCTAAACGGAGTAGAATCCCATGCAGTTTCTGGTCCTACGAGCAAGAGTTGTTTTCTGCTAAGAAGAGTCACTATTGCGCTCCCATTGCCATACACAGTGCAAATAGCACTCGCGTCTGTTCCCAGCAAGTACAGTGTATTGGACTGAAGAGAAGCTACTGTTCTGGTCAGTTTCCTAAGCAGAGTTGAACTAGATATGCCCCGTGTGTGTAGGAAGCACAGTTCTTTTGTTCTGAGCAAGCTCACTGTTCTGGCCCTATAGGAAACACAGGAGAGTAGAAGAGTGCTGTTTTCTCAAAAGCAGATTGTGTTTCTTGCAAGGCGAGCTAGCGTTTGTTTCCCAGTCCTAAACGGAGTTGAATCCCAGGCAGTTTCTGGTCCTACGAGCAAGAGTTGTTTTCTGCTAAGAAGAGTCACTATTGCGCTCCCATTGCCATACACAGTGCAAATAGCACTCGCGTCTGTTCCCAGTAAGTACAGTGTATTGGACTGAAGAGAAGCTACTGTTCTGGTCAGTTTCCTAAGCAGAGTTGAACTAGATATGCCCCGTGTGTGTAGGAAGCACAGTTCTTTGGTTCTGAGCAAGCTCACTGTTCTGGCCCTATAGGAAACACAGGAGAGTAGAAGAGTGCTGTTTTCTCAGAAGCAGAGTGTGTTTCTTGCAAGGCGAGCTAGCGTTTGTTTCCCAGTCCTAAACGGAGTTGAATCCCATGCAGTTTGTGGTCCTACGAGCAAGAGTTATTTTCTGCTAAGAAGAGTCACTATTGCGCTCCCATTGCCATACACAGTGCAAATAGCACTCGCGTCTGTTCCCAGCAAGTACAGTGTATTGGACTGAAGAGAAGCTACTGTTCTGGTCAGTTTCCTAAGCAGAGTTGAACTAGATATGCCCCGTGTGTGTAGGAAGCACAGTTCTTTTGTTCTGAGCAAGCTCACTGTTCTGGCCCTATAGGAAACACAGGAGAGTAGAAGAGTGCTGTTTTCTCAAAAGCAGAGTGTGTTTCTTGCAAGGCGAGCTAGCGTTTGTTTCCCAGTCCTAAACGGAGTAGAATCCCATGCAGTTTCTGGTCCTACGAGCAAGAGTTGTTTTCTGCTAAGAAGAGTCACTATTGCGCTCCCATTGCCATACACAGTGCAAATAGCACTCGCGTCTGTTCCCAGAAAGTACAGTGTATTGGACTGAAGAGAAGCTACTGTTCTGGTCAGTTTCCTAAGCAGAGTTCAACTAGATATGCCCCGTGTGTGTAGGAAGCACAGTTCTTTGGTTCTGAGCAAGCTCACTGTTCTGGCCCTATAGGAAACACAGGAGAGTAGAAGAGTGCTGTTTTCTCAAAAGCAGAGTGTGTTTCTTGCAAGGCGAGCTAGCGTTT
Source organism: Peromyscus eremicus (assembly GCF_949786415.1). Classification (NCBI taxonomy): domain Eukaryota; kingdom Metazoa; phylum Chordata; class Mammalia; order Rodentia; family Cricetidae; genus Peromyscus; species Peromyscus eremicus. Next base: position 8,346 of record NW_026737748.1, on the reverse strand, counting down.
GTTTCCCAGTCCTAAACGGAGTTGAATCCCATGCAGTTTCTGGTCCTACGAGCAAGAGTTGTTTTCTGCTAAGAAGAGTCACTATTGCGCTCCCATTGCCATACACAGTGCAAATAGCACTCGCGTCTGTTCCCAGCAAGTACAGTGTATTGGACTGAAGAGAAGCTACTGTTCTGGTCAGTTTCCTAAGCAGAGTTGAACTAGATATGCCCCGTGTGTGTAGGAAGCACAGTTCTTTGGTTCTGAGCAAGCTCACTGTTCTGGCCCTATAGGAAACACAGGAGAGTAGAAGAGTGCTGTTTTCTCAAAAGCAGAGTGTGTTTCTTGCAAGGCGAGCTAGCGTTTGTTTCCCAGTCCTAAACGGAGTTGAATCCCATGCAGTTTCTGGTCCTACGAGCAAGAGTTGTTTTCTGCTAAGAAGAGTCACTATTGCGCTCCCATTGCCATACACAGTGCAAATAGCACTCGCGTCTGTTCCCAGCAAGTACAGTGTATTGGACTGAAGAGAAGCTACTGTTCTGGTCAGTTTCCTAAGCAGAGTTCAACTAGATATGCCCCGTGTGTGTAGGAAGCACAGTTCTTTGGTTCTGAGCAAGCTCACTGTTCTGGCCCTATAGGAAACACAGGAGAGTAGAAGAGTGCTGTTTTCTCAAAAGCAGAGTGTGTTTCTTGCAAGGCGAGCTAGCGTTTGTTTCCCAGTCCTAAACGGAGTTGAATCCCATGCAGTTTCTGGTCCTACGAGCAAGAGTTGTTTTCTGCTAAGAAGAGTCACTATTGCGCTCCCATTGCCATACACAGTGCAAATAGCACTCGCGTCTGTTCCCAGCAAGTACAGTGTATTGGACTGAAGAGAAGCTACTGTTCTGGTCAGTTTCCTAAGCAGAGTTGAACTAGATATGCCCCGTGTGTGTAGGAAGCACAGTTCTTTGGTTCTGAGCAAGCTCACTGTTCTGGCCCTATAGGAAACACAGGAGAGTAGAAGAGTGCTGTTTTCTCAAAAGCAGAGTGTGTTTCTTGCAAGGCGAGCTAGCGTTTGTTTCCCAGTCCTAAACGGAGTTGAATCCCATGCAGTTTCTGGTCCTACGAGCAAGAGTTGTTTTCTGCTAAGAAGAGTCACTATTGCGCTCCATTGCCATACACAGTGCAAATAGCACTCGCGTCTGTTCCCAGCAAGTACAGTGTATTGGACTGAAGAGAAGCTACTGTTCTGGTCAGTTTCCTAAGCAGAGTTGAACTAGATATGCCCCGTGTGTGTAGGAAGCACAGTTCTTTTGTTCTGAGCAAGCTCACTGTTCTGGCCCTATAGGAAACACAGGAGAGTAGAAGAGTGCTGTTTTCTCAAAAGCAGTGTGTGTTTTTTGCAAGGCCAGCTAGCGTTTGTTTCCCAGTCCTAAACGGAGTTGAATCCCATGCAGAATCTTGTCCTACGAGCAAGAGTTGTTTTCTGCTAAGAAGAGTCACTATTGCGCTCCCATTGCCATACACTGTGCAAATAGCACTCGCGTCTGTTCCCAGCAAGTACAGTGTATTGGACTGAAGAGAAGCTACTGTTCTGGTCAGTTTCCTAAGCAGAGTTGAACTAGATATGCCCCGTGTGTGTAGGAAGCACAGTTCTTTTGTTCTGAGCAAGCTCACTGTTCTGGCCCTATAGGAAACACAGGAGAGTAGAAGAGTGCTGTTTTCTCAAAAGCAGAGTGTGTTTCTTGCAAGGCGAGCTAGCGTTTGTTTCCCAGTCCTAAACGGAGTAGAATCCCATGCAGTTTCTGGTCCTACGAGCAAGAGTTGTTTTCTGCTAAGAAGAGTCACTATTGCGCTCCCATTGCCATACACAGTGCAAACAGCACTTGCGTCTGTTCCCAGCAAGTACAGTGTATTGGACTGAAGAGAAGCTACTGTTCTTGTCAGTTTCCTAAGCAGAGTTGAACTAGATATGCCCCGTGTGTGTAGGAAGCACAGTTCTTTGGTTCTGAGCAAGCTCACTGTTCTGGCCCTATAGGAAACACAGGAGAGTAGAAGAGTGCTGTGTTCTCAAAAGCAGAGTGTGTTTCTTGCAAGGCGAGCTAGCGTTTGTTTCCCAGTCCTAAACGGAGTTGAATCCCACTCAGTTTCTGGTCCTACGAGCAAGAGTTGTTTTCTGCTAAGAAGAGTCACTATTGCGCTCCCATTGCCATACACAGTGCAAATAGCACTCGCGTCTGTTCCCAGCAAGTACAGTGTATTGGACTGAAGAGAAGCTACTCTTCTTGTCAGTTTCCTAAGCAGAGTTGAACTAGATATGCCCCGTGTGTGTAGGAAGCACAGTTCTTTGGTTCTGAGCAAGCTCACTGTTCTGGCCCTATAGGAAACACAGGAGAGTAGAAGAGTGCTGTTTTCTCAAAAGCAGAGTGTGTTTCTTGCAAGGCGAGCTAGCGTTTGTTTCCCAGTCCTAAACGGAGTTGAATCCCATGCAGTTTCTGGTCCTACGAGCAAGAGTTGTTTTCTGCTAAGAAGAGTCACTATTGTGCTCCCATTGCCATACACAGTGCAAATAGCACTCGCGTCTGTTCCCAGCAAGTACAGTGTATTGGACTGAAGAGAAGCTACTGTTCTGGTCAGTTTCCTAAGCAGAGTTGAACTAGATATGCCCCGTGTGTGTAGGAAGCACAGTTCTTTGGTTCTGAGCAAGCTCACTGTTCTGGCCCTATAGGAAACACAGGAGAGTAGAAGAGTGCTGTTTTCTCAAAAGCAGAGTGTTTTTCTTGCAAGGCGAGCTAGCGTTTGTTTCCCAGTCCTAAACGGAGTTGAATCCCATGCAGTATCTGGTCCTACGAGCAAGAGTTGTTTTCTGCTAAGAAGAGTCACTATTGCGCTCCCATTGCCATACACAGTGCAAATAGCACTGGCGTCTGTTCCCAGCAAGTACAGTGTATTGGACTGAAGAGAAGCTACTGTTCTGGTCAGTTTCCTAAGCAGAGTTGAACTAGATATGCCCCGTGTGTGTAGGAAGCACAGTTCTTTGGTTCTGAGCAAGCTCACTGTTCTGGCCCTATAGGAAACACAGGAGAGTAGAAGAGTGCTGTTTTCTCAAAAGCAGTGTGTGTTTTTTGCAAGGCCAGCTAGCGTTTGTTTCCCAGTCCTAAACGGAGTTGAATCCCATGCAGAATCTTGTCCTACGAGCAAGAGTTGTTTTCTGCTAAGAAGAGTCACTATTGCGCTCCCATTGCCATACACAGTGCAAATAGCACTCGCGTCTGTTCCCAGCAAGTACAGTGTATTGGAATGAAGAGAAGCTACTGTTCTGGTCAGTTTCCTAAGCAGAGTTGAACTAGATATGCCCCGTGTGTGTAGGAAGCACAGTTCTTTTGTTCTGAGCAAGCTCACTGTTCTGGCCCTATAGGAAACACAGGAGAGTAGAAGAGTGCTGTTTTCTCAAAAGCAGAGTGTGTTTCTTGCAAGGCGAGCTAGCGTTTGTTTCCCAGTCCTAAACGGAGTTGAATCCCATGCAGTTTCTGGTCCTACGAGCAAGAGTTGTTTTCTGCTAAGAAGAGTCACTATTGCGCTCCCATTGCCATACACAGTGCAAATAGCACTCGCGTCTGTTCCCAGCAAGTACAGTGTATTGGACTGAAGAGAAGCTACTGTTCTGGTCAGTTTCCTAAGCAGAGTTGAACTAGATATGCCCCGTGTGTGTAGGAAGCACAGTTCTTTGGTTCTGAGCAAGCTCACTGTTCTGGCCCTATAGGAAACACAGGAGAGTAGAAGAGTGCTGTTTTCTCAAAAGCAGAGTGTGTTTCTTGCAAGGCGAGCTAGCGTTTGTTTCCCAGTCCTAAACGGAGTTGAATCCCATGCAGTTTCTGGTCCTACGAGCAAGAGTTGTTTTCTGCTAAGAAGAGTCACTATTGCGCTCCCATTGCCATACACAGTGCAAATAGCACTCGCGTCTGTTCCCAGCAAGTACAGTGTATTGGACTGAAGAGAAGCTACTGTTCTGGTCAGTTTCCTAAGCAGAGTTGAACTAGATATGCCCCGTGTGTGTAGGAAGCACAGTTCTTTGGTTCTGAGCAAGCTCACTGTTCTGGCCCTATAGGAAACACAGGAGAGTAGAAGAGTGCTGTTTTCTCAAAAGCAGAGTGTGTTTCTTGCAAGGCGAGCTAGCGTTTGTTTCCCAGTCCTAAACGGAGTAGAATCCCATGCAGTTTCTGGTCCTACGAGCAAGAGTTGTTTTCTGCTAAGAAGAGTCACTATTGCGCTCCCATTGCCATACACAGTGCAAATAGCACTCGCGTCTGTTCCCAGCAAGTACAGTGTATTGGACTGAAGAGAAGCTACTGTTCTGGTCAGTTTCCTAAGCAGAGTTGAACTAGATATGCCCCGTGTGTGTAGGAAGCACAGTTCTTTGGTTCTGAGCAAGCTCACTGTTCTGGCCCTATAGGAAACACAGGAGAGTAGAAGAGTGCTGTTTTCTCAAAAGCAGATTGTGTTTCTTGCAAGGCGAGCTAGCGTTTGTTTCCCAGTCCTAAACGGAGTTGAATCCCATGCAGTTTGTGGTCCTACGAGCAAGAGTTGTTTTCTGCTAAGAAGAGTCACTATTGCGCTCCCATTGCCATACACAGTGCAAATAGCACTGGCGTCTGTTCCCAGCAAGTACAGTGTATTGGACTGAAGAGAAGCTACTGTTCTGGTCAGTTTCCTAAGCAGAGTTGAACTAGATATGCCCCGTGTGTGTAGGAAGCACAGTTCTTTTGTTCTGAGCAAGCTCACTGTTCTGGCCCTATAGGAAACACAGGAGAGTAGAAGAGTGCTGTTTTCTCAAAAGCAGAGTGTGTTTCTTGCAAGGCGAGCTAGCGTTTGTTTCCCAGTCCTAAACGGAGTAGAATCCCATGCAGTTTCTGGTCCTACGAGCAAGAGTTGTTTTCTGCTAAGAAGAGTCACTATTGCGCTCCCATTGCCATACACAGTGCAAATAGCACTCGCGTCTGTTCCCAGAAAGTACAGTGTATTGGACTGAAGAGAAGCTACTGTTCTGGTCAGTTTCCTAAGCAGAGTTGAACTAGATATGCCCCGTGTGTGTAGGAAGCACAGTTCTTTTGTTCTGAGCAAGCTCACTGTTCTGGCCCTATAGGAAACACAGGAGAGTAGAAGAGTGCTGTTTTCTCAAAAGCAGAGTGTGTTTCTTGCAAGGCGAGCTAGCGTTTGTTTCCCAGTCCTAAACGGAGTTGAATCCCATGCAGTTTCTGGTCCTACGAGCAAGAGTTGTTTTCTGCTAAGAAGAGTCACTATTGCGCTCCCATTGCCATACACAGTGCAAATAGCACTCGCGTCTGTTCCCAGCAAGTACAGTGTATTGGACTGAAGAGAAGCTACTGTTCTTGTCAGTTTCCTAAGCAGAGTTGAACTAGATATGCCCCGTGTGTGTAGGAAGCACAGTTCTTTTGTTCTGAGCAAGCTCACTGTTCTGGCCCTATAGGAAACACAGGAGAGTAGAAGAGTGCTGTGTTCTCAAAAGCAGAGTGTGTTTCTTGCAAGGCGAGCTAGCGTTTGTTTCCCAGTCCTAAACGGAGTTGAATCCCACTCAGTTTCTGGTCCTACGAGCAAGAGTTGTTTTCTGCTAAGAAGAGTCACTATTGCGCTCCCATTGCCATACACAGTGCAAATAGCACTCGCGTCTGTTCCCAGCAAGTACAGTGTATTGGACTGAAGAGAAGCTACTCTTCTTGTCAGTTTCCTAAGCAGAGTTGAACTAGATATGCCCCGTGTGTGTAGGAAGCACAGTTCTTTGGTTCTGAGCAAGCTCACTGTTCTGGCCCTATAGGAAACACAGGAGAGTAGAAGAGTGCTGTTTTCTCAAAAGCAGAGTGTGTTTCTTGCAAGGCGAGCTAGCCTTTGTTTCCCAGTCCTAAACGGAGTTGAATCCCATGCAGTTTCTGGTCCTACGAGCAAGAGTTGTTTTCTGCTAAGAAGAGTCACTATTGCGCTCCCGTTGCCATACACAGTGCAAATAGCACTCGCGTGTGTTCCCAGCAAGTACAGTGTATTGGACTGAAGAGAAGCTACTGTTCTGGTCAGTTTCCTAAGCAGAGTTGAACTAGATATGCCCCGTGTGTGTAGGAAGCACAGTTCTTTGGTTCTGAGCAAGCTCACTGTTCTGGCCCTATAGGAAACACAGGAGAGTAGAAGAGTGCTGTTTTCTCAAAAGCAGAGTGTGTTTCTTGCAAGGCGAGCTAGCGTTTGTTTCCCAGTCCTAAACGGAGTTGAATCCCATGCAGTTTCTGGTCCTACGAGCAAGAGTTGTTTTCTGCTAAGAAGAGTCACTATTGCGCTCCCATTGCCATACACAGTGCAAATAGCACTCGCGTCTGTTCCCAGCAAGTACAGTGTATTGGACTGAAGAGAAGCTACTGTTCTGGTCAGTTTCCTAAGCAGAGTTGAACTAGATATGCCCCGTGTGTGTAGGAAGCACAGTTCTTTTGTTCTGAGCAAGCTCACTGTTCTGGCCCTATAGGAAACACAGGAGAGTAGAAGAGTGCTGTTTTCTCAAAAGCAGAGTGTGTTTCTTGCAAGGCGAGCTAGCGTTTGTTTCCCAGTCCTAAACGGAGTTGAATCCCATGCAGTTTGTGGTCCTACGAGCAAGAGTTGTTTTCTGCTAAGAAGAGTCACTATTGCGCTCCCATTGCCATACACTGTGCAAATAGCACTCGCGTCTGTTCCCAGCAAGTACAGTGTATTGGACTGAAGAGAAGCTACTGTTCTGGTCAGTTTCCTAAGCAGAGTTGAACTAGATATGCCCCGTGTGTGTAGGAAGCACAGTTGTTTTGTTCTGAGCAAGCTCACTGTTCTGGCCCTATAGGAAACACAGGAGAGTAGAAGAGTGCTGTTTTCTCAAAAGCAGAGTGTGTTTCTTGCAAGGCGAGCTAGCGTTTGTTTCCCAGTCCTAAACGGAGTAGAATCCCATGCAGTTTCTGGTCCTACGAGCAAGAGTTGTTTTCTGCTAAGAAGAGTCACTATTGCGCTCCCATTGCCATACACAGTGCAAATAGCACTCGCGTCTGTTCCCAGCAAGTACAGTGTATTGGACTGAAGAGAAGCTACTGTTCTGGTCAGTTTCCTAAGCAGAGTTGAACTAGATATGCCCCGTGTGTGTAGGAAGCACAGTTGTTTTGTTCTGAGCAAGCTCACTGTTCTGGCCCTATAGGAAACACAGGAGAGTAGAAGAGTGCTGTTTTCTCAAAAGCAGAGTGTGTTTCTTGCAAGGCGAGCTAGCGTTTGTTTCCCAGTCCTAAACGGAGTTGAATCCCATGCAGTTTCTGGTCCTACGAGCAAGAGTTGTTTTCTGCTAAGAAGAGTCACTATTGTGCTCCCATTGCCATACACAGTGCAAATAGCACTCGCGTCTGTTCCCAGCAAGTACAGTGTATTGGACTGAAGAGAAGCTACTGTTCTGGTCAGTTTCCTAAGCAGAGTTGAACTAGATATGCCCCGTGTGTGTAGGAAGCCCAGTTGTTTTGTTCTGAGCAAGCTCACTGTTCTGGCCCTATAGGAAACACAGGAGAGTAGAAGAGTGCTGTTTTCTCAAAAGCAGAGTGTGTTTCTTGCAAGGCGAGCTAGCGTTTGTTTCCCAGTCCTAAACGGAGTTGAATCCCACTCAGTTTCTGGTCCTACGAGCAAGAGTTGTTTTCTGCTAAGAAGAGTCACTATTGCGCTCCCATTGCCATACACAGTGCAAATAGCACTCGCGTCTGTTCCCAGCAAGTACAGTGTATTGGACTGAAGAGAAGCTACTCTTCTTGTCAGTTTCCTAAGCAGAGTTGAACTAGATATGCCCCGTGTGTGTAGGAAGCACAGTTCTTTGGTTCTGAGCAAGCTCACTGTTCTGGCCCTATAGGAAACACAGGAGAGTAGAAGAGTGCTGTTTTCTCAAAAGCAGAGTGTGTTTCTTGCAAGGCGAGCTAGCCTTTGTTTCCCAGTCCTAAACGGAGTTGAATCCCATGCAGTTTCTGGTCCTACGAGCAAGAGTTGTTTTCTGTTAAGAAGAGTCACTATTGCGCTCCCGTTGCCATACACAGTGCAAATAGCACTCGCGTGTGTTCCCAGCAAGTACAGTGTATTGGACTGAAGAGAAGCTACTGTTCTGGTCAGTTTCCTAAGCAGAGTTGAACTAGATATGCCCCGTGTGTGTAGGAAGCACAGTTCTTTGGTTCTGAGCAAGCTCACTGTTCTGGCCCTATAGGAAACACAGGAGAGTAGAAGAGTGCTGTTTTCTCAAAAGCAGAGTGTGTTTCTTGCAAGGCGAGCTAGCGTTTGTTTCCCAGTCCTAAACGGAGTTGAATCCCATGCAGTTTCTGGTCCTACGAGCAAGAGTTGTTTTCT
>NW_026737747.1:0-33206 GCF_949786415.1 Peromyscus eremicus | reverse complement strand
GTTTCCCAGGCCTAAATGGAGTTGAGTCCCATGCAGATTTTTGTCCTACGAGCAAGAGTTGTTTTCTCGTAAGACAAGTCACTATTGTGCTCCAATTGCCATACACAGTGCAAATAGCACTCGCGTCTCCTCCCCGCAAGTACAGTGTATTGGACTGAAGAGGAGCTACTCTTCTTGTTTGTTTCCTAAGCAGAGTTGAACTAGATATGGCCTGTGTGTGTAGGAGGCACAGTACTTTTGTTCTGAGCAAGCTCACTGTTCGGACCCCATAGGAAACACAGTAGAGTAGAAGAGTGCTCTTTTCTCAAAAGCAGAGTGTGTTTCATGTAATGCGAGCTAGCACTTGTTCCCCAGTCCTAAATGGAGTTGAATCACATGCAGTTTCTGGTCCTACAAGCAAGAGTTGTTTTCTGGTAAGGAAAGTATCTATTGCGCTCCCATTGCCATACACAGTGCAAATAGCACTCGCGTCTGTTCCCAGCAAGTACAGTGTATCGGACTGAAGAGGAGCTACTGTTCTTGTCAGTTTCCTAAGCAGAGTTCAACTAGATATGGCCCGTGTGTGTAGGAAGCACAGTTCTTATATTCTGAGCATGCTCACTGTTCTGGCCCTATAGGAAACACAGTAGAGTAGAAGAGTGCTCTTTTCTCAAAAGCAGAGTGTGTTTTTGTAAGGCGAGCTAGCGTTTGTTTCCTAGTCCTAAATGGAGTTGAATCACCTGCAGTTTCTGGTCCTATGAACAAGAGTTTTTTTCTGGTAAGGAAAGACGCTATTGCGCTCCCATTGCCCTACACAAGGCAAATAGCACTCGTGTCTTTTCCCAGCAAGTACAGTGTATTGGACTTAATAGGAGCTACAGTTCTTGTCTGTTTCCTAAGCAGAGTTGAACTAGATATGGCCCGTGTGTGTAGGAAGTACAGTTCTTTTTTTCTGAGCAAGCTCACTGTTCTGTCCCTATAGAAAACACAGTAGAGTAGAAGAGTGCTCTTTTCTCAAAAGTAGAATGTGTTTCTTTGAAGTCGAGCTAGCGTTTGTTTCCCAGTCCTAAATGGAGTTGAGTCACATGCAGTTTCTGGTCCTACTAGCAAGAGTTGTTTTCTGGTAAGACAAGCCACTATTGTGTTCCAATGCCATAAAAAGTGCAAATAGCACTGGCGTCTGTTCCCAGCAAGTACAGTGTATTGGACTGAAGAGGATCTACTGTTCTTGTCAGGTTCCTAAGCAGACTTGAACTAGATATGGCCTTGTGTGTAGGAAGCACAGTTTTTTTGTTCTGAGCAAGCTCACTTTTCGGAACACATAGGAAACACAGTAGAGTAGAAGAGTGCTCTATTCTCAAAAGCAGAGTGTGTTTCTTGTAAGGCGAGCTAGTGTTTGTTTCCCAGGCCTAAATGGAGTTGAATCACATGCAGTTTCTAGTCCTAAGAGCAAGGGTTGTTTTATGGTAAGAAGAGTCACTATTGCGCTGCCATTGCCATACACAGGACAAATAGCACTGGCGTCTGTTCCCAGCAAGTACAGTGTATTGGACTGAAGAGGATCTACTGTTCTTGTCAGGTTCCTAAGCAGAATTGAACTAGATATGGCCGTGTGTGTAGGAAGCACAGTTCTTTTGTTCTGAGCAAGCTCACTGTTCGGACACCCTAGGAAACCCAGTAGAGTAGAAGAGTGCTCTTTTCTCAAAAGCAGAATGTGTTCTTGTAAGGCGAGCTAGAGTTTGTTTCCCAGTCCTAAATGGAGTTGAATCACATGCAGTTTCTGGTCCTAAGAGCAAGAGTTGTTTTCTGGTAAGGAAATTCACTATTGTGCTCCCGTTTTCATACATAGTGCAAATAGATCTCGCGTATGTTCCCAGCAAGTACAGTGTATCGGACTGAAGAGGAGCTACTGTTCTTGTCAGTTTCCTAAGCAGAGTTGAACTAGATATGGCCCGTGTGTAGGAAGTACAGTTCTTTTTTTCTGAGCAAGCTCACTGTTCTGGCCATATAGGAAACACAGTAGAGTAGAAGAGTGCTCTTTTCTCAAAAGCAGAGTGTGTTTTTTGTAAAGCGAGCTAGAGTTTGTTTCCCAGTCCTAAATTGAGTGGAATCACATGCAGTTTCTGGTCCTATGAGCAAGAGTTGTTTTCTGGTAAGAAGAGTCACTATTGCGCTGCTATTGCCATAGACAGGACAAATAGCACTGGCGTCTGTTCCCAGCAAGTATAGTGTATTGGACTGAAGAGGATCTACTGTTCTTGTCAGGTTCCTAAGCAGACTTGAACTAGATATGGCCGTGTGTGTAGGAAGCACAGATTTTTGTTCTGAGCAAGCTCACTGTTCTGGCCCTATAGGAAACACAGTAGAGTAGAAGAGTGCTCTTTTCTCAAAAACAGAGTGTGTTTCTTGTAAAGCGAGCTAGACTTTGTTTCCCAGTCCTAAATGGAGCTGAGTCACATGCAGTTTTTTGTCCTACGAGCAAGAGTTGTTTTCTGGTAAGACAAGTCACTATTGTGCTCCAATGCCATACACAGTGCAAATAGCACCCGCGTCTGTTCCCCGCAAGTACAGTGTATTGGACTGAAGAGGATCTACTGTTCTTGTCAGATTCCTAAGCAGAATTGAACTAGATATGGCCGTGTGTGTAGGAAGCACAGTTCTTTTGTTCTGAGCAAGCTCACTGTTCGGACACCATAAGAAACAAAGTAGAGTAGAAGAGTGCTCTTTTCTCAAAAGCAGAGTGTGTTTCTTGTAAGGTGAGCTAGCGTTTGTTTCCCAGTCCTAAATGGAGTTGAATCTCATGCAGTTTCTGGTCCTAAGAGCAAGAGTTGTTTTCTGGTAAGGAAAGTCACTATTGCGCTCCCCTTGCCATACATAGTGAAAATAGCTCTCGCGTCTATTCCCAGCAAGTACAGTGTATCGGACTGAAGAGGAGCTACTGTTCTTGTCAGTTTCCTAAGCAGAGTTCAACTAGATATGGCCTGTGTGTGTAGGAAGCACAGTTCTTATGTTCTGAACAAGCTCACTGTTCTGGCCCTATAGGAAACACAGTAGAGTAGAAGAGTGCTCTTTTCTCAAAAGCAGAGTGTGTTTATTGTAAGGTGAGCTAGCATTTGTTTCCCAGTCCTAAATGGTGTTGAATCACATGCAGTTTCTGATCCTACGAGCAAGAGTTGTTTTCTGGTATGAAGAGTCACTATTGCGCTGCCATTGCCATACACAGGACAAACAGCACTGGTGTCTGTTCCCAGCAATTACAGTGTACTGGACTGAAGAGGATCTACTGTCCTTGTCAGGTTCCTAAGCAGAATTGAACTAGATATGGTCGTGTGTAGGAAGCACAGTTCTTTTGTTCTGAGCAAGCTCACTGTTCTGGCCTTATAGGAAACACTGTAGAGTAGAAGAGTGCTCTTTCTTCAAAAGCAGAGTGTGTTTCTTGTAAGGCGAGCTAGCGTTTGTTTCCCAGTCCTAAATGGAGTTGGGTCACATGCAGTTTTTTGGCCTATGAGCAAGAGTTGTTTTCTGGTAAGAAGAGTCACTATTGCGCTGCCATTGCCATACACAGGACAAACAGCACTGGCGTCTGTTCCCAGCAATTACAGTGTATCGGACTGAAGAGGAGCTACTGTTCTTGTCAGTTTCCTAAGCAGAGTTGAACTAGTTATGGCCCGTGTGTAGGAAGCACAGTTCTTATGTTCTGAACAAGCTCACTGTCCTGGCCCTATTGGAAACACAGTAGAGTAGAAGAGTGCTCTTTTCTCAAAAGCAGAGTGTGTTTCTTGTAAGGCGAGCTAGCATTTGTTTCCCAGTCCTAAATGGAGTGGAATCACATGCAGTTTCTGGTCCTACGAGCAAGAGTTTTTTTCTTGTAAGGAAAGTCACTATTACGCTCCCATTGCCATACACAGTGCAAATAGCACATGCGTCTGTTCCCAGCAATTACAGTGTATCGGACTGAAGAGGAGCTACTGTTCTTGTCAGTTTCCTAAGCAGAGTTGAACTAGATATGGCCTGTGTGTGTAGGAAGCACAGTTCTTTTGTTCTAAGCAAGCTCACTGTTCGGAGCCAATAGGAAACACAGTAGAGTAGAAGGGTGCTCTTTTCTCAAAAGCAGAGTGTGTTTCATGTAAGGCGAGCTAGCATTTGTTTCCCAGGCCTAAATGGAGTGGAATCACATGCAGTTTCTCGTCCTACGAGGAAGGGTTGTTTTCTGATATAAAGAGTCACTATTGCGCTGCCATTGCCATACACAGCACAAATAGCACTGGCGTCTGTTCCCAGCAAGTACAGTGTATTGGACTGAAGAGGATCTACTGTTCTTGTCAGGTTCCTAAGCAGACTTGATCGAGATATGGCCTTGTGTGTAGGAAGCACAGTTTTTTTGTTCTGAGCAAGCTCACTTTTCGGAACACATAGGAAACACAGTAGAGTAGAAGAGTGCTCTTTTCTCAAAAGCAGAGTGTGTTTCTTGTAAGGCGAGCTAGCGTTTGTTTCCCAGTCCTAAATGGAGTTGAGTCACATGCAGTTTTTTGTCCTACGAGCAAGAGTTGTTTTCTCGTAAGACAAGTCACTATTGTGCTCCAATTGCCATACACAGTGCAAATAGCACTCGCGTCTGTTCCCCGCAAGTACAGTGTATTGGACTGAAGAGGAGCTACTGTTCTTGTTTGTTTCCTAAGCAGAGTTGAACTAGATATGGCCTGTGTGTGTAGGAGGCACAGTACTTTTGTTCTGAGCAAGCTCAATGTTCGGACCCCATTGGAAACACAGTAGAGTAGAAGAGTGCTCTTTTCTCAAAAGCAGAGTGTGTTTCATGTAATGCGGGCTAGCACTTGTTCCCCAGTCCTAAATGGAGTTGAATCACATGCAGTTTCTGGTCCTACGAGCAAGAGTTGTTTTCTGGTAAGGAAAGTATCTATTGTGCTCCCATTGCCATACACAGTGCAAATAGCACTCGCGTCTGTTCCAAGCAAGTACAGTGTATCGGACTGAAGAGGAGCTACTGTTCTTGTCAGTTTCCTAAGCAGAGTTCAACTAGATATGGCCCGTGTGTGTAGGAAGCACTGTTCTTATATTCTGAGCAAGCTCACTGTTCTGGCCCTATAGGAAACACAGTAGAGTAGAAGAGTGCTCTTTTCTCAAAAGCAGAGTGTGTTTTTGTAAGGCGAGCTAGCGTTTGTTTCCTAGTCCTAAATGGAGTTGAATCACCTGCAGTTTCTGGTCCTACGAACAAGAGTTTTTTTCTGGTAAGGAAAGTCACTATTGCACTCCCATTGCCCTACACAAGGCAAATAGCACTCGCGTCTTTTCCCAGCAAGTACAGTGTATTGGACTTAATAGGAGCTACAGTTCTTGTCTGTTTCCTAAGCAGAGTTGAACTAGATATGGCCCGTGTGTGTAGGAAGTACAGTTCTTTTTTCTGAGCAAGCTCACTGTTCTGTCCCTATAGGAAACACAGTAGAGTAGAAGAGTGCTCTTTTCTCAAAAGCAGAATGTGTTTCTTGGAAGTCGAGCTAGCGTTTGTTTCCCAGTCCTAAATGGAGTTGAGTCACATGCAGTTTCTGGTCCTACGAGCAAGAGTTGTTTTCTGGTAAGACAAGTCACTATTGTGCTCCAATGCCATACACAGTGCAAATAGCACTCGCATCTGTTCCCCGCAAGTACAGTGTATTGGACTGAAGAGGAGCTACTGCTCTTGTTTGTTTCCTAAGCAGAGTTGAACTAGATATGGCCCGTATGTGTAGGAAGCACAGTTCTTTTGTTCTGAGCAAGCTCACTGTTCGGACCCCATAGGAAACGAAGTAGAGTAGAAGAGTGCTCTTTTCTCAAAAGCAGAGTGTGTTTCTTGTAAGGCGAGCTAGCGTTTGTTTCCCAGTCCTAAATGGAGTTGAATCACATGCAGTTTCTAGTCCTAAGAACAAGGGTTGTTTCATGGTAAGAAGAGTCACTATTGCGCTGTCATTGCCATACACAGGACAAATAGCACTGGCGTCTGTTCCCAGCAAGTACAGTGTATTGGACTGAAGAGGATCTACTGTTCTTGTCAGGTTCCAAAGCAGAATTGAACTAGATATGGCCATGTGTGTAGGAAGCACAGTTCTTTTGTTCTGAACAAGCTCACTGTTCTGGCCCTATTGGAAACACAGTAGAGTAGTAGAGTGCTCTTTTCTCAAAAGCAGAGTGTGTTTTTGTAAGGCGAGCTAACATTTGTTTCCTAGTCCTAAATGGAGTTGAATCACATGCAGTTTCTGGTTCTACAACCAAGAGTTGTTTTCTGGTAAGAAGAGACACTATTGCGCTGCCATTGCCATACACAGGACAAATAGCACTGGCGTCTGTTCCCAGCAAGTACAGTGTATTGGACTGAAGAGGATCTACTGTTCTTGTCAGGTTCCTAAGCAGACTTGAACTAGATATGGCCTTGTGTGTAGAAAGCACAGTTTTTTTGTTCTGAGCAAGCTCACTTTTCGGAACACATAGGAAACACAGTAGAGTAGAAGAGTGCTCTTTTCTCAAAAGCAGAGTGTGTTTCTTGTAAGGCGAGCTAGCGTTTGTTTCCCAGGCCTAAATGGAGTTGAGTCCCATGCAGATTTTTGTCCTATGAGCAAGAGTTGTTTTCTCGTAAGACGAGTCACTATTGTGCTCCAATTGCCATACACAGTGCAAATAGCACTCGCGTCTGTTCCCCGCAAGTACAGTGTATTGGACTGAAGAGGAGCTACTGTTCTTCTTTGTTTCCTAAGCAGAGTTGAACTAGATATGGCCTGTGTGTGTAGGAGGCACAGTACTTTTGTTCTGAGCAAGCTCACTGTTCGGACCCCATAGGAAACACAGTAGAGTAGAAGAGTGCTCTTTTCTCAAAAGCAGAGTGTGTTCTTGTAAGGCGAGCTAGCGTTTGTTTCCCAGTCCTAAATTGAGTGGAATCACATGCAGTTTCTGGTCCTACGAGCAAGAGTTGTTTTCTGGTAAGAAGAGTCACTATTGCGCTGCCATTGCCATACACAGGACAAATAGCACTGGCGTCTGTTCCCAGCAAGTATAGTGTATTAGAAAGAAGAGGATCTACTGTTCTTGTCAGGTTCCTAAGCAGACTTGAAGTAGATATGGCCGTGTGTGTAGGAAGCATAGTTTTTTTGTTCTGAGCAAGCTCACTGTTCTGGCCCTATAGGAAACACAGTAGAGTAGAAGAGTGCTCTTTTCTCAAAAACAGAGTGTGTTTCTTGTAAAGCGAGCTAGACTTTGTTTCCCAGTCCTAAATGGAGCTGAGTCACATGCAGTTTTTTGTCCTACGAGCAAGAGTTGTTTTCTGGTAAGACAAGTCACTATTGTGCTCCAATGCCATACACAGTGCAAATAGCACTCCCGTCTGTTCCCCACAAGTACAGTGTATTGGACTGAAGAGGATCTACTGTTCTTGTCAGATTCCTAAGCAGAATTGAACTAGATATGGCCGTGTGTGTAGGAAGCACAGTTCTTTTGTTCTGAGCAAGCTCACTGTTCGGACACCATAAGAAACAAAGTAGAGTAGAAGAGTGCTCTTTTCTCAAAAGCAGAGTGTGTTTCTTGTAAGGTGAGCTAGCGTTTGTTTCCCAGTCCTAAATGGAGTTGAATCTCATGCAGTTTCTGGTCCTAAGAGCAAGAGTTGTTTTCTGGTAAGGAAAGTCACTATTGCGCTCCCCTTGCCATACATAGTGAAAATAGCTCTCGCGTCTATTCCCAGCAAGTACAGTGTATCGGACTGAAGAGGAGCTACTGTTCTTGTCAGTTTCCTAAGCAGAGTTCAACTAGATATGGCCTGTGTGTGTAGGAAGCACAGTTCTTATGTTCTGAACAAGCTCACTGTTCTGGCCCTATAGGAAACACAGTAGAGTAGAAGAGTGCTCTTTTCTCAAAAGCAGAGTGTGTTTTTGTAAGGCGAGCTAGCATTTGTTTCCTAGTCCTAAATGGAGTTGAATCACATGCAGTTTCTGGTCCACAAGCAAGAGTTGTTTTCTGGTAAGAAGAGACACTATTGCACTGCCATTGCCATACACAGGACAAATAGCACTGGCGTCTGTTCCCAGCAAGTACAGTGTATTGGACTGAAGAGGATCTACTGTTCTTGTCAGGTTCCTAAGCAGACTTGAACTAGATATGGCCTTGTGTGTAGAAAGCACAGTTTTTTTGTTCTGAGCAAGCTCACTTTTCGGAACACATAGGAAACACAGTAGAGTAGAAGAGTGCTATTTTCTCAAAAGCAGAGTATGTTTCTTGTAAGGCGAGCTAGCGTTTGTTTCCCAGGCCTAAATGGAGTTGAGTCCCATGCAGATTTTTGTCCTACGAGCAAGAGTTGTTTTCTCGTAAGACAAGTCACTATTGTGCTCCAATTGCCATACACAGTGCAAATAGCACTCGCGTCTCCTCCCCGCAAGTACAGTGTATTGGACTGAAGAGGAGCTACTCTTCTTGTTTGTTTCCTAAGCAGAGTTGAACTAGATATGGCCTGTGTGTGTAGGAGGCACAGTACTTTTGTTCTGAGCAAGCTCACTGTTCGGACCCCATAGGAAACACAGTAGAGTAGAAGAGTGCTCTTTTCTCAAAAGCAGAGTGTGTTTCATGTAATGCGAGCTAGCACTTGTTCCCCAGTCCTAAATGGAGTTGAATCACATGCAGTTTCTGGTCCTACAAGCAAGAGTTGTTTTCTGGTAAGGAAAGTATCTATTGCGCTCCCATTGCCATACACAGTGCAAATAGCACTCGCGTCTGTTCCCAGCAAGTACAGTGTATCGGACTGAAGAGGAGCTACTGTTCTTGTCAGTTTCCTAAGCAGAGTTCAACTAGATATGGCCCGTGTGTGTAGGAAGCACAGTTCTTATATTCTGAGCATGCTCACTGTTCTGGCCCTATAGGAAACACAGTAGAGTAGAAGAGTGCTCTTTTCTCAAAAGCAGAGTGTGTTTTTGTAAGGCGAGCTAGCGTTTGTTTCCTAGTCCTAAATGGAGTTGAATCACCTGCAGTTTCTGGTCCTATGAACAAGAGTTTTTTTCTGGTAAGGAAAGACGCTATTGCGCTCCCATTGCCCTACACAAGGCAAATAGCACTCGTGTCTTTTCCCAGCAAGTACAGTGTATTGGACTTAATAGGAGCTACAGTTCTTGTCTGTTTCCTAAGCAGAGTTGAACTAGATATGGCCCGTGTGTGTAGGAAGTACAGTTCTTTTTTTCTGAGCAAGCTCACTGTTCTGTCCCTATAGAAAACACAGTAGAGTAGAAGAGTGCTCTTTTCTCAAAAGTAGAATGTGTTTCTTTGAAGTCGAGCTAGCGTTTGTTTCCCAGTCCTAAATGGAGTTGAGTCACATGCAGTTTCTGGTCCTACTAGCAAGAGTTGTTTTCTGGTAAGACAAGCCACTATTGTGTTCCAATGCCATAAAAAGTGCAAATAGCACTGGCGTCTGTTCCCAGCAAGTACAGTGTATTGGACTGAAGAGGATCTACTGTTCTTGTCAGGTTCCTAAGCAGACTTGAACTAGATATGGCCTTGTGTGTAGGAAGCACAGTTTTTTTGTTCTGAGCAAGCTCACTTTTCGGAACACATAGGAAACACAGTAGAGTAGAAGAGTGCTCTATTCTCAAAAGCAGAGTGTGTTTCTTGTAAGGCGAGCTAGTGTTTGTTTCCCAGGCCTAAATGGAGTTGAATCACATGCAGTTTCTAGTCCTAAGAGCAAGGGTTGTTTTATGGTAAGAAGAGTCACTATTGCGCTGCCATTGCCATACACAGGACAAATAGCACTGGCGTCTGTTCCCAGCAAGTACAGTGTATTGGACTGAAGAGGATCTACTGTTCTTGTCAGGTTCCTAAGCAGAATTGAACTAGATATGGCCGTGTGTGTAGGAAGCACAGTTCTTTTGTTCTGAGCAAGCTCACTGTTCGGACACCCTAGGAAACCCAGTAGAGTAGAAGAGTGCTCTTTTCTCAAAAGCAGAATGTGTTCTTGTAAGGCGAGCTAGAGTTTGTTTCCCAGTCCTAAATGGAGTTGAATCACATGCAGTTTCTGGTCCTAAGAGCAAGAGTTGTTTTCTGGTAAGGAAATTCACTATTGTGCTCCCGTTTTCATACATAGTGCAAATAGATCTCGCGTATGTTCCCAGCAAGTACAGTGTATCGGACTGAAGAGGAGCTACTGTTCTTGTCAGTTTCCTAAGCAGAGTTGAACTAGATATGGCCCGTGTGTAGGAAGTACAGTTCTTTTTTTCTGAGCAAGCTCACTGTTCTGGCCATATAGGAAACACAGTAGAGTAGAAGAGTGCTCTTTTCTCAAAAGCAGAGTGTGTTTTTTGTAAAGCGAGCTAGAGTTTGTTTCCCAGTCCTAAATTGAGTGGAATCACATGCAGTTTCTGGTCCTATGAGCAAGAGTTGTTTTCTGGTAAGAAGAGTCACTATTGCGCTGCTATTGCCATAGACAGGACAAATAGCACTGGCGTCTGTTCCCAGCAAGTATAGTGTATTGGACTGAAGAGGATCTACTGTTCTTGTCAGGTCCCTAAGCAGACTTGAACTAGATATGGCCGTGTGTGTAGGAAGCACAGATTTTTGTTCTGAGCAAGCTCACTGTTCTGGCCCTATAGGAAACACAGTAGAGTAGAAGAGTGCTCTTTTCTCAAAAACAGAGTGTGTTTCTTGTAAAGCGAGCTAGACTTTGTTTCCCAGTCCTAAATGGAGCTGAGTCACATGCAGTTTTTTGTCCTACGAGCAAGAGTTGTTTTCTGGTAAGACAAGTCACTATTGTGCTCCAATGCCATACACAGTGCAAATAGCACCCGCGTCTGTTCCCCGCAAGTACAGTGTATTGGACTGAAGAGGATCTACTGTTCTTGTCAGATTCCTAAGCAGAATTGAACTAGATATGGCCGTGTGTGTAGGAAGCACAGTTCTTTTGTTCTGAGCAAGCTCACTGTTCGGACACCATAAGAAACAAAGTAGAGTAGAAGAGTGCTCTTTTCTCAAAAGCAGAGTGTGTTTCTTGTAAGGTGAGCTAGCGTTTGTTTCCCAGTCCTAAATGGAGTTGAATCTCATGCAGTTTCTGGTCCTAAGAGCAAGAGTTGTTTTCTGGTAAGGAAAGTCACTATTGCGCTCCCCTTGCCATACATAGTGAAAATAGCTCTCGCGTCTATTCCCAGCAAGTACAGTGTATCGGACTGAAGAGGAGCTACTGTTCTTGTCAGTTTCCTAAGCAGAGTTCAACTAGATATGGCCTGTGTGTGTAGGAAGCACAGTTCTTATGTTCTGAACAAGCTCACTGTTCTGGCCCTATAGGAAACACAGTAGAGTAGAAGAGTGCTCTTTTCTCAAAAGCAGAGTGTGTTTTTGTAAGGCGAGCTAGCATTTGTTTCCTAGTCCTAAATGGAGTTGAATCACATGCAGTTTCTGGTCCACAAGCAAGAGTTGTTTTCTGGTAAGAAGAGACACTATTGCACTGCCATTGCCATACACAGGACAAATAGCACTGGCGTCTGTTCCCAGCAAGTACAGTGTATTGGACTGAAGAGGATCTACTGTTCTTGTCAGGTTCCTAAGCAGACTTGAACTAGATATGGCCTTGTGTGTAGAAAGCACAGTTTTTTTGTTCTGAGCAAGCTCACTTTTCGGAACACATAGGAAACACAGTAGAGTAGAAGAGTGCTATTTTCTCAAAAGTAGAGTATGTTTCTTGTAAGGCGAGCTAGCGTTTGTTTCCCAGGCCTAAATGGAGTTGAGTCCCATGCAGATTTTTGTCCTACGAGCAAGAGTTGTTTTCTCGTAAGACAAGTCACTATTGTGCTCCAATTGCCATACACAGTGCAAATAGCACTCGCGTCTCCTCCCCGCAAGTACAGTGTATTGGACTGAAGAGGAGCTACTCTTCTTGTTTGTTTCCTAAGCAGAGTTGAACTAGATATGGCCTGTGTGTGTAGGAGGCACAGTACTTTTGTTCTGAGCAAGCTCACTGTTCGGACCCCATAGGAAACACAGTAGAGTAGAAGAGTGCTCTTTTCTCAAAAGCAGAGTGTGTTTCATGTAATGCGAGCTAGCACTTGTTCCCCAGTCCTAAATGGAGTTGAATCACATGCAGTTTCTGGTCCTACAAGCAAGAGTTGTTTTCTGGTAAGGAAAGTATCTATTGCGCTCCCATTGCCATACACAGTGCAAATAGCACTCGCGTCTGTTCCCAGCAAGTACAGTGTATCGGACTGAAGAGGAGCTACTGTTCTTGTCAGTTTCCTAAGCAGAGTTCAACTAGATATGGCCCGTGTGTGTAGGAAGCACAGTTCTTATATTCTGAGCATGCTCACTGTTCTGGCCCTATAGGAAACACAGTAGAGTAGAAGAGTGCTCTTTTCTCAAAAGCAGAGTGTGTTTTTGTAAGGCGAGCTAGCGTTTGTTTCCTAGTCCTAAATGGAGTTGAATCACCTGCAGTTTCTGGTCCTATGAACAAGAGTTTTTTTCTGGTAAGGAAAGACGCTATTGCGCTCCCATTGCCCTACACAAGGCAAATAGCACTCGTGTCTTTTCCCAGCAAGTACAGTGTATTGGACTTAATAGGAGCTACAGTTCTTGTCTGTTTCCTAAGCAGAGTTGAACTAGATATGGCCCGTGTGTGTAGGAAGTACAGTTCTTTTTTTCTGAGCAAGCTCACTGTTCTGTCCCTATAGAAAACACAGTAGAGTAGAAGAGTGCTCTTTTCTCAAAAGTAGAATGTGTTTCTTTGAAGTCGAGCTAGCGTTTGTTTCCCAGTCCTAAATGGAGTTGAGTCACATGCAGTTTCTGGTCCTACTAGCAAGAGTTGTTTTCTGGTAAGACAAGCCACTATTGTGTTCCAATGCCATAAAAAGTGCAAATAGCACTGGCGTCTGTTCCCAGCAAGTACAGTGTATTGGACTGAAGAGGATCTACTGTTCTTGTCAGGTTCCTAAGCAGACTTGAACTAGATATGGCCTTGTGTGTAGGAAGCACAGTTTTTTTGTTCTGAGCAAGCTCACTTTTCGGAACACATAGGAAACACAGTAGAGTAGAAGAGTGCTCTATTCTCAAAAGCAGAGTGTGTTTCTTGTAAGGCGAGCTAGTGTTTGTTTCCCAGGCCTAAATGGAGTTGAATCACATGCAGTTTCTAGTCCTAAGAGCAAGGGTTGTTTTATGGTAAGAAGAGTCACTATTGCGCTGCCATTGCCATACACAGGACAAATAGCACTGGCGTCTGTTCCCAGCAAGTACAGTGTATTGGACTGAAGAGGATCTACTGTTCTTGTCAGGTTCCTAAGCAGAATTGAACTAGATATGGCCGTGTGTGTAGGAAGCACAGTTCTTTTGTTCTGAGCAAGCTCACTGTTCGGACACCCTAGGAAACCCAGTAGAGTAGAAGAGTGCTCTTTTCTCAAAAGCAGAATGTGTTCTTGTAAGGCGAGCTAGAGTTTGTTTCCCAGTCCTAAATGGAGTTGAATCACATGCAGTTTCTGGTCCTAAGAGCAAGAGTTGTTTTCTGGTAAGGAAATTCACTATTGTGCTCCCGTTTTCATACATAGTGCAAATAGATCTCGCGTATGTTCCCAGCAAGTACAGTGTATCGGACTGAAGAGGAGCTACTGTTCTTGTCAGTTTCCTAAGCAGAGTTGAACTAGATATGGCCCGTGTGTAGGAAGTACAGTTCTTTTTTTCTGAGCAAGCTCACTGTTCTGGCCATATAGGAAACACAGTAGAGTAGAAGAGTGCTCTTTTCTCAAAAGCAGAGTGTGTTTTTTGTAAAGCGAGCTAGAGTTTGTTTCCCAGTCCTAAATTGAGTGGAATCACATGCAGTTTCTGGTCCTATGAGCAAGAGTTGTTTTCTGGTAAGAAGAGTCACTATTGCGCTGCTATTGCCATAGACAGGACAAATAGCACTGGCGTCTGTTCCCAGCAAGTATAGTGTATTGGACTGAAGAGGATCTACTGTTCTTGTCAGGTTCCTAAGCAGACTTGAACTAGATATGGCCGTGTGTGTAGGAAGCACAGATTTTTGTTCTGAGCAAGCTCACTGTTCGGGAACACATAGGAAACACAGTAGAGTAGAAGAGTGCTCTTTTCTCAAAAGCAGAATGTGTTTCTTGGAAGTCGAGCTAGCGTTTGTTTCCCAGTCCTAAATGGAGTTGAGTCACATGCATTTTTTTGTCCTACGAGCAAGAGTTGTTTTCTGGTAAGACAAGTCACTATTGTGCTCCAATGCCATACACAGTGCAAATAGCACTCGCGTCTGTTCCCGCAATTACAGTGTATTGGACTGAAGAGGATCTACTGTTCTTGTCAGGTTCCTAAGCAGAATTGAACTAGATATGGCCGTGTGTTTTGGAAGCACAGTTCTTTTGTTCTGAGGAAGCTCACTGTTCAGACACCATAAGAAACAAAGTAGAGTAAAAGAGTGCTCTTTTCTCAAAAGCAGAGTGTGTTACTTGTAAGGTGAGCTAGCGTTTGTTTCCCAGTCCTAAATGGAGTTGAATCTCATGCAGTTTCTGGTCCTAAGAGCAAGAGTTGTTTTCTGGTAAGGAAAGTCACTATAGCGCTCCACTTGCCATACATAGTGCAAATAGCTCTCGCGTCTATTCCCAGCAAGTACAGTGTATCGGACTGAAGAGGAGCTACTGTTCTTGTCAGTTTCCTAAGCAGAGTTGAACTAGATATGGCCCGTGTGTGTAGGAAGCACAGTTCTTATGTTCTGAACAAGCTCACTGTTCTGGCCCTATTGGAAACACAGTAGAGTAGAAGAGTGCTCTTTTCTCAAAAGCAGAGTGTGTTTTTGTAAGGCGAGCTAACATTTGTTTCCTAGTCCTAAATGGAGTTGAATCACATGCAGTTTCTGGTTCTACAAGCAAGAGTTGTTTTCTGGTAAGAAGAGACACTATTGCGCTGCCATTGCCATACACAGGACAAATAGCACTGGCGTCTGTTCCCAGCAAGTACAGTGTATTGGACTGAAGAGGATCTACTGTTCTTGTCAGGTTCCTAAGCAGACTTGAACTAGATATGGCCTTGTGTGTAGGAAGCACAGTTTTTTTGTTCTGAGCAAGCTCACTTTTCGGAACACATAGGAAACACAGTAGAGTAGAAGAGTGCTCTTTTCTCAAAAGCAGAGTGTGTTTCTTGTAAGGCAAGCTAGCGTTTGTTTCCCAGTCCTAAATGGAGTTGAGTCACATGCAGTTTTTTGTCCTACGAGCAAGAGTTGTTTTCTCGTAAGACAAGTCACTATTGTGCTCCAATTGCCATACACAGTGCAAATAGCACTCGCGTCTGTTCCCAGCAAGTACAGTGTATTGGACTGAAGAGGAGCTACTGTTCTTGTTTGTTTCCTAAGCAGAGTTGAACTAGATATGGCCTGTGTGTGTAGGAGGCACAGTACTTTTGTTCTGAGCAAGCTCACTGTTCGGACCCCATAGGAAACACAGTAGAGTAGAAGAGTGCTCTTTTCTCAAAAGCAAAGTGTGTTTCATGTAATGCGAGCTAGCACTTGTTCCCCAGTCCTAAATGGAGTTTAATCACATGCAGTTTCTGGTCCTACGAGCAAGAGTTGTTTTCTGGTAAGGAAAGTCACTATTGCGCTCCCATTGCCATACACAGTACAAATAGAACTCGCGTCTGTTCCCAGCAAGTACAGTGTATCGGACTGAAGAGGATCTACTGTTCTTGTCAGTTTCCTAAGCAGAGTTCAACTAGATATGGCCCGTGTGTGTAGGAAGCACCGTTCTTATGTTCTGAGCAAGCTCACTGTTCTGGCCCTATAGGAAACACAGTAGAGTAGAAGAGTGCTCTTTTCTCAAAAGCAGAGTGTGTTTTTGTAAGGCGAGCTAGCGTTTGTTTCCTAGTCCTAAATGGAGTTGAATCACCTGCAGTTTTTGGTCCTACGAACAAGAGTTTTTTTCTGGTAAGGAAAGTCACTATTGCGCTCCCATTGCCCTACACAAGGCAAATAGCACTCGCGTCTTTTCCCAGCAAGTACAGTGTATTGGACTTAATAGGAGCTACAGTTCTTGTCAGTTTCCTAAGCAGAGTTGAACTAGATATGGCCCGTGTGTGTAGGAAGCACAGTTCTTATGTTCTGAACAAGCTCACTGTTCTGGCCCTATTGGAAACACAGTAGAGTAGAAGAGTGCTCTTTTCTCAAAAGCAGAGTGTGTTTTTGTAAGGCGAGCTAGCATTTGTTTCCTAGTCCTAAATGGAGTTGAATCACATGCAGTTTCTGGTCCACAAGCAAGAGTTGTTTTCTGGTAAGAAGAGACACTATTGCACTGCCATTGCCATACACAGGACAAATAGCACTGGCGTCTGTTCCCAGCAAGTACAGTGTATTGGACTGAAGAGGATCTACTGTTCTTGTCAGGTTCCTAAGCAGACTTGAACTAGATATGGCCTTGTGTGTAGGAAGCACAGTTTTTTTGTTCTGAGCAAGCTCACTTTTCAGAACACATAGGAAACACAGTAGAGTAGAAGAGTGCTCTTTTCTCAAAAGCAGAGTGTGTTTCTTGTAAGGCGAGCTAGTGTTTGTTTCCCAGGCCTAAATGGAGTTGAATCACATGCAGTTTCTAGTCCTAAGAGCAAGGGTTGTTTTATGGTAAGAAGAGTCACTATTGCGCTGCCATTGCCAATCACAGGACAAATAGCACTGGCGTCTGTTCCCAGCAAGTACAGTGTATTGGACTGAAAAGGATCTACTGTTCTTGTCAGGTTCCAAAGCAGAATTGAACTAGATATGGCCGTGTGTGTAGGAAGCACAGTTCTTTTGTTCTGAGCAAGCTCACTGTTCGGACACCATAGGAAACCCAGTAGAGTAGAAGAGTGCTCTTTTCTCAAAAGCAGAATGTGTTCTTGTAAGGCGAGCTAGCGTTTGTTTCCCAGTCCTAAATGGCGTTGAATCACATGCAGTTTCTGGTCCTAAGAGCAAGAGTTGTTTTCTGGTAAGGAAATTCACTATTGTGCTCCCGTTTTCATACATAGTGCAAATAGATCTCGCGTATGTTCCCAGCAAGTACAGTGTATCGGACTGAAGAGGAGCTACTGTTCTTGTCAGTTTCCTAAGCAGAGTTGAACTAGATATGGCCCGTGTGTAGGAAGTACAGTTCTTTTTTTCTGAGCAAGCTCACTGTTCTGGCCATATAGGAAACACAGTAGAGTAGAAGAGTGCTCTTTTCTCAAAAGCAGAGTGTGTTTCTTGTAAAGCGAGCTAGAGTTTGTTTCCCAGTCCTAAATTGAGTGGAATCACATGCAGTTTCTGGTCCTACGAGCAAGAGTTGTTTTCTGGTAGAAGAGTCACTATTGCGCTGCCATTGCCATAGACAGGACAAATAGCACTGGCGTCTGTTCCCAGCAAGTATAGTGTATTGGACTGAAGAGGATCTACTGTTCTTGTCAGGTTCCTAAGCAGACTTGAACTAGATATGGCCGTGTGTGTAGGAAGCACAGTTTTTTTGTTCTGAGCAAGCTCACTGTTCGGAACACATAGGAAACACAGTAGAGTAGAAGAGTGCTCTTTTCTCAAAAGCAGAATATGTTTCTTGGAAGTCGAGCTAGCATTTGTTTCCCAGTCCTAAATGGAGTTGAGTCACATGCATTTTTTTGTCCTACGAGCAAGAGTTGTTTTCTGGTAAGACAAGTCACTATTGTGCTCCAATGCCATACACAGTGCAAATAGCACTCGCGTCTGTTCCCCGCAATTACAGTGTATTGGACTGAAGAGGATCTACTGTTCTTGTCATGTTCCTAAGCAGAATTGAACTAGATATGGCCGTGTGTGTAGGAAGCACAGTTCTTTTGTTCTGAGCAAGCTCACTGTTCGGACACCATAAGAAACAAAGTAGAGTAGAAGAGTGCTCTTTTCTCAAAAGCAGAGTGTGTTACTTGTAAGGTGAGCTAGCGTTTGTTTCCCAGTCCTAAATGGAGTTGAATCTCATGCAGTTTCTGGTCCTAAGAGCAAGAGTTGTTTTCTGGTAAGGAAAGTCACTATAGCGCTCCACTTGCCATACATAGTGCAAATAGCTCTCGCGTCTATTCCCAGCAAGTACAGTGTATCGGACTGAAGAGGAGCTACTGTTCTTGTCAGTTTCCTAAGCAGAGTTGAACTAGATATGGCCCGTGTGTGTAGGAAGCACAGTTCTTATGTTCTGAACAAGCTCACTGTTCTGGCCCTATTGGAAACACAGTAGAGTAGAAGAGTGCTCTTTTCTCAAAAGCAGAGTGTGTTTTTGTAAGGCGAGCTAACATTTGTTTCCTAGTCCTAAATGGAGTTGAATCACATGCAGTTTCTGGTTCTACAACCAAGAGTTGTTTTCTGGTAAAAAGAGACACTATTGCGCTGCCATTGCCATACACAGGACAAATAGCACTGGCGTCTGTTCCCAGCAAGTACAGTGTATTGGACTGAAGAGGATCTACTGTTCTTGTCAGGTTCCTAAGCAGACTTGAACTAGATATGGCCTTGTGTGTAGAAAGCACAGTTTTTTTGTTCTGAGCAAGCTCACTTTTCGGAACACATAGGAAACACAGTAGAGTAGAAGAGTGCTCTTTTCTCAAAAGCAGAGTGTGTTTCTTGTAAGGCGAGCTAGCGTTTGTTTCCCAGGCCTAAATGGAGTTGAGTCCCATGCAGATTTTTGTCCTACGAGCAAGAGTTGTTTTTGCGTAATACAAGTCACTATTGTGCTCCAATTGCCATACACAGTGCAAATAGCACTCGCGTCTCCTCCCCGCAAGTACAGTGTATTGGACTGAAGAGGAGCTACTGTTCTTGTTTGTTTCCTAAGCAGAGTTGAACTAGATATGGCCTGTGTGTGTAGGAGGCACAGTACTTTTGTTCTGAGCAAGCTCACTGTTCGGACCCCATAGGAAACACAGTAGAGTAGAAGAGTGCTCTTTTCTCAAAAGCAGAGTGTGTTTCATGTAATGCGAGCTAGCACTTGTTCCCCAGTCCTAAATGGAGTTGAATCACATGCAGTTTCTGGTCCTACAAGCAAGAGTTGTTTTCTGGTAAGGAAAGTATCTATTGCGCTCCCATTGCCATACACAGTGCAAATAGCACTCGCGTCTGTTCCCAGCAAGTACAGTGTATCGGACTGAAGAGGAGCTACTGTTCTTGTCAGTTTCCTAAGCAGAGTTCAACTAGATATGGCCCGTGTGTGTAGGAAGCACAGTTCTTATATTCTGAGCAAGCTCACTGTTCTGGCCCTATAGGAAACACAGTAGAGTAGAAGAGTGCTCTTTTCTCAAAAGCAGAGTGTGTTTTTGTAAGGCGAGCTAGCGTTTGTTTCCTAGTCCTAAATGGAGTTGAATCACCTGCAGTTTTTGGTCCTACGAACAAGAGTTTTTTTCTGGTAAGGAAAGTCACTATTGCGCTCCCATTGCCCTACACAAGGCAAATAGCCCTGGCGTCTTTTCCCAGCAAGTACAGTGTATTGGACTTAATAGGAGCTACAGTTCTTGTCTGTTTCCTAAGCAGAGTTGAACTAGATATGGCCCGTGTGTGTAGGAAGTACAGTTCTTTTTTTCTGAGCAAGCTCACTGTTCTGTCCCTATAGAAAACACAGTAGAGTAGAAGAGTGCTCTTTTCTCAAAAGCAGAATGTGTTTCTTGGAAGTCGAGCTAGCGTTTGTTTCCCAGTCCTAAATGGAGTTGAGTCACATGCAGTTTCTGGTCCTACTAGCAAGAGTTGTTTTCTGGTAAGACAAGCCACTATTGTGCTCCAATGCCATAAAAAGTGCAAATAGCACTCGCGTCTGTTCCCAGCAAGTATAGTGTATTGGACTGAAGAGGATCTACTGTTCTTGTCAGGTTCCTAAGCAGACTTGAACTAGATATGGCCGTGTGTGTAGGAAGCACAGTTTTTTTTGTTCTGAGCAAGCTCACTGTTCGGAACACATAGGAAACACAGTAGAGTAGAAGAGTGCTCTTTTCTCAAAAGCAGAATGTGTTTCTTGGAAGTCGAGCTAGCGTTTGTTTCCGAGTCCTAAATGGAGTTGAGTCACATGCAGTTTTTTGTCCTACGAGCAAGAGTTGTTTTCTGGTAAGACAAGTCACTATTGTGCTCCAATGCCATACACAGTGCAAATAGCACTCGCGTCTGTTCCCCGCAAGTACAGTGTATTGGACTGAAGAGGATCTACTGTTCTTGTCAGATTCCTAAGCAGAATTGAACTAGATATGGCTGTGTGTGTAGGAAGCTCAGTTCTTTTGTTCTGAGCAAGCTCACTGTTCGGACACCATAAGAAACAAAGTAGAGTAGAAGAGTGCTCTTTTCTCAAAAGCAGAGTGTGTTTCTTGTAAGGTGAGCTAGCGTTTGTTTCCCAGTCCTAAATTGAGTGGAATCACATGCAGTTTCTGGTCCTATGAGCAAGCGTTGTTTTCTGGTAAGAAGAGTCACTATTGCGCTGCCATTGCCATAGACAGGACAAATAGCACTGGCGTCTGTTCCCAGCAAGTATAGTGTATTGGACTGAAGAGGATCTACTGTTCTTGTCAGGTTCCTAAGCAGACTTGAACTAGATATGGCCGTGTGTGTTGGAAGCACAGTTCTTTTGTTCTGAGCAAGCTCCCTGTTCGGACACCATAAGAAACAAAGTAGAGTAGAAGAGTGCTCTTTTCTCAAAAGCAGAGTGTGTTACTTGTAAGGTGAGCTAGCGTTTGTTTCCCAGTCCTAAATGGAGTTGAATCTCATGCAGTTTCTGGTCCTAAGAGCAAGAGTTGTTTTCTGGTAAGGAAAGTCACTATAGCGCTCCACTTGCCATACATAGTGCAAATAGCTCTCGCGTCTATTCCCAGCAAGTACAGTGTATCGGACTGAAGAGGAGCTACTGTTCTTGTCAGTTTCCTAAGCAGAGTTGAACTAGATATGGCCCGTGTGTGTAGGAAGCACAGTTCTTATGTTCTGAACAAGCTCACTGTTCTGGCCCTATTGGAAACACAGTAGAGTAGAAGAGTGCTCTTTTCTCAAAAGCAGAGTGTGTTTTTGTAAGGCGAGCTAACATTTGTTTCCTAGTCCTAAATGGAGTTGAATCACATGCAGTTTCTGGTTCTACAACCAAGAGTTGTTTTCTGGTAAAAAGAGACACTATTGCGCTGCCATTGCCATACACAGGACAAATAGCACTGGCGTCTGTTCCCAGCAAATACAGTGTATTGGACTGAAGAGGATCTACTGTTCTTGTCAGGTTCCTAAGCAGACTTGAACTAGATATGGCCTTGTGTGTAGGAAGCACAGTTTTTTTGTTCTGAGCAAGCTCACTTTTCGGAACACACAGGTAACACAGTAGAGTAGAAGAGTGCTCTTTTCTCAAAAGCAGAGTGTGTTTCTTGTAAGGCAAGCTAGCGTTTGTTTCCCAGTCCTAAATGGAGTTGAGTCACATGCAGTTTTTTGTCCTACGAGCAAGAGTTGTTTTCTCGTAAGACAAGTCACTATTGTGCTCCAATTGCCATACACAGTGCAAATAGCACTCGCGTCTGTTCCCAGCAAGTACAGTGTATTGGACTGAAGAGGAGCTACTGTTCTTGTTTGTTTCCTAAGCAGAGTTGAACTAGATATGGCCTGTGTGTGTAGGAGGCACAGTACTTTTGTTCTGAGCAAGCTCACTGTTCGGACCCCATAAGAAACACAGTAGAGTAGAAGAGTGCTCTTTTCTCAAAAGCAGAGAGTGTTTCATGTAATGCGAGCTAGCACTTGTTCCCCAGTCCTAAATGGAGTTGAATCACATGCAGTTCTGGTCCTACGAGCAAGAGTTGTTTTCTGGTAAGGAAAGTCACTATTGCGCTCCCATTGCCATACACAGTGCAAATAGAACTCGCGTCTGTTCCCAGCAAGTACAGTGTATCGGACTGAAGAGGAGCTACTGTTCTTGTCAGTTTCCTAAGCAGAGTTGAACTAGATATGGCCCGTGTGTGTAGGAAGCACAGTTCTTATGTTCTGAACAAGCTCACTGTTCTGGCCCTATTGGAAACACAGTAGAGTAGAAGAGTGCTCTTTTCTCAAAAGCAGAGTGTGTTTTTGTAAGGCGAGCTAGCATTTGTTTCCTAGTCCTAAATGGAGTTGAATCACATGCAGTTTCTGGTCCACAAGCAAGAGTTGTTTTCTGGTAAGAAGAGACACTGTTGCACTGCCATTGCCATACACAGGACAAATAGCACTGGCGTCTGTTCCCAGCAAGTACAGTGTATTGGACTGAAGAGGATCTACTGTTCTTGTCAGGTTCCTAAGCAGACTTGAACTAGATATGGCCTTGTGTGTAGGAAGCACAGTTTTTTTGTTCTGAGCAAGCTCACTTTTCGGAACACATAGGAAACACAGTAGAGTAGAAGAGTGCTCTTTTCTCAAAAGCAGAGTGTGTTTCTTGTAAGGCGAGCTAGTGTTTGTTTCCCAGGCCTAAATGGAGTTGAATCACATGCAGTTTCTAGTCCTAAGAGCAAGGGTTGTTTTATGGTAAGAAGAGTCACTATTGCGCTGCCATTGCCATACACAGGACAAATAGCACTGGCGTCTGTTCCCAGCAAGTACAGTGTATTGGACTGAAGAGGATCTACTGTTCTTGTCAGGTTCCTAAGCAGAATTGAACTAGATATGGCCGTGTGTGTAGGAAGCACAGTTCTTTTGTTCTGAGCAAGCTCACTGTTCGGACACCATAGGAAACCCAGTAGAGTAGAAGAGTGCTCTTTCTCAAAAGCAGAATGTGTTCTTGTAAGGCGAGCTAGCGTTTGTTTCCCAGTCCTAAATGGAGTTGAATCACATGCAGTTTCTGGTCCTAAGAGCAAGAGTTGTTTTCTGGTAAGGAAATTCACTATTGTGCTCCCGTTTTCATACATAGTGCAAATAGATCTCGCGTATGTTCCCAGCAAGTACAGTGTATTGGACTGAAGAGGAGCTACTGTTCTTGTCAGTTTCCTAAGCAGAGTTGAACTAGAAATGACCCGTGTGTAGGAAGTACAGTTCTTTTTTTCTGAGCAAGCTCACTGTTCTGGCCATATAGGAAACACAGTAGAGTAGAAGAGTGCTCTTTTCTCAAAAGCAGAGTGTGTTTCTTGTAAAGCGAGCTAGAGTTTGTTTCCCAGTCCTAAATTGAGTGGAATCACATGCAGTTTCTGGTCCTACGAGCAAGAGTTGTTTTCTGGTAAGAAGAGTCACTATTGCGCTGCCATTGCCATAGACAGGACAAATAGCACTGGCGTCTGTTCCCAGCAAGTATAGTGTATTGGACTGAAGAGGATCTACTGTTCTTGTCAGGTTCCTAAGCAGACTTGAACTAGATATGGCCGTGTGTGTAGGAAGCACAGTTTTTTTGTTCTGAGCAAGCTCACTGTTCAGAACACATAGGAAACACAGTAGAGTAGAAGAGTGCTCTTTTCTCAAAAGCAGAATGTGTTTCTTGGAAGTCGAGCTAGCGTTTGTTTCCCAGTCCTAAATGGAGTTGAGTCACATGCATTTTTTTGTCCTATGAGCAAGAGTTGTTTTCTGGTAAGACAAGTCACTATTGTGCTCCAATGCCATACACAGTGCAAATAGCACTCGCGTCTGTTCCCCGCAATTACAGTGTTTGGACTGAAGAGGATCTACTGTTCTTGTCAGGTTCCTAAGCAGACTTGAACTAGATATGGCCGTGTGTGTAGGAAGCACAGTTCTTTTGTTCTGAGCAAGCTCACTGTTCGGACACCATAAGAAACAAAGTAGAGTAGAAGAGTGCTCTTTTCTCAAAAGCAGAGTGTGTTACTTGTAAGGTGAGCTAGCGTTTGTTTCCCAGTCCTAAATGGAGTTGAATCTCATGCAGTTTCTGGTCCTAAGAGCAAGAGTTGTTTTCTGGTAAGGAAAGTCACTATAGCGCTCCACTTGCCATACATAGTGCAAATAGCTCTCGCGTCTATTCCCAGCAAGTACAGTGTATCGGACTGAAGAGGAGCTACTGTTCTTGTCAGTTTCCTAAGCAGAGTTGAACTAGATATGGCCCGTGTGTGTAGGAAGCACAGTTCTTATGTTCTGAACAAGCTCACTGTTCTGGCCCTATTGGAAACACAGTAGAGTAGAAGAGTGCTCTTTTCTCAAAAGCAGAGTGTGTTTTTGTAAGGCGAGCTAACATTTGTTTCCTAGTCCTAAATGGAGTTGAATCACATGCAGTTTCTGGTTCTACAACCAAGAGTTGTTTTCTGGTAAGAAGAGACACTATTGCGCTGCCATTGCCATACACAGGACAAATAGCACTGGCGTCTGTTCCCAGCAAGTACAGTGTATTGGACTGAAGAGGATCTACTGTTCTTGTCAGGTTCCTAAGCAGACTTGAACTAGATATGGCCTTGTGTGTAGAAAGCACAGTTTTTTTGCTCTGAGCAAGCTCACTTTTCGGAACACATAGGAAACACAGTAGAGTAGAAGAGTGCTCTTTTCTCAAAAGCAGAGTGTGTTTCTTGTAAGGCAAGCTAGCGTTTGTTTCCCAGGCCTAAATGGAGTTGAGTCCCATGCAGATTTTTGTCCTACGAGCAAGAGTTGTTTTCTCGTAAGACAAGTCACTATTGTGCTCCAATTGCCATACACAGTGCAAATAGCATTCGCATCTGTTCCCCGCAAGTACAGTGTATTGGACTGAAGAGGAGCTACTGTTCTTGTTTTTTTCCTAAGCAGAGTTGAACTAGATATGGCCTGTGTGTGTAGGAGGCACAGTACTTTTGTTCTGAGCAAGCTCACTGTTCGGACCCCATAGGAAACACAGTAGAGTAGAAGAGTGCTCTTTTCTCAAAAGCAGAGTGTGTTTCATGTAATGCGAGCTAGCACTTGTTCCCCAGTCCTAAATGGAGTTGAATCACATGCAGTTTTAGGTCCTACAAGCAAGAGTTGTTTTCTGGTAAGGAAAGTATCTATTGCGCTCCCATTGCCATACACAGTGCAAATAGCACTCGCGTCTGTTCCCAGCAAGTACAGTGTATCGGACTGAAGAGGAGCTACTGTTCTTGTTTGTTTCCTAAGCAGAGTTGAACTAGATATAGCCTGTGTGTGTAGGAGGCACAGTACTTTTGTTCTGAGCAAGCTCAATGTTCGGACCCCATAGGAAACACAGTAGAGTAGAAGAGTGCTCTTTTCTCAAAAGCAGATTGTGTTTCATGTAATGCGAGCTAGCACTTGTTCCCCAGTCCTAAATGGAGTTGAATCACATGCAGTTTCTGGTCCTACGAGCAAGAGTTGTTTTCTGGTAAGGAAAGTCACTATTGCGCTCCCATTGCCATACACAGTGCAAATAGAACTCGCGTCTGTTCCCAGCAAGTACAGTGTATCGGACTGAATAGGAGCTACTGTTCTTGTCAGTTTCCTAAGCAGAGTTCAACTAGATATGTCCCATGTGTGTAGGAAGCACCGTTCTTATGTTCTGAGCAAGCTCACTGTTCTGGCCCTATAGGAAACACAGTAGAGTAGAAGAGTGCTCTTTTCTCAAAAGCAGAGTGTGTTTTTGTAAGGCGAGCTACCATTTGTTTCCTAGTCCTAAATGGAGTTGAATCACCTGCAGTTTTTGGTCCTACGAACAAGAGTTTTTTTCTGGTAAGGAAAGTCACTATTGCGCTCCCATTGCCCTACACAAGGCAAATAGCACTCGCGTCTTTTCCCAGCAAGTACAGTGTATCGGACTTAATAGGAGCTACTGTTCTTGTCAGTTTCCTAAGCAGAGTTGAACTAGATATGGCCCGTGTGTGTAGGAAGTACAGTTCTTTTTTTCTGAGCAAGCTCACTGTTCTGTCCCTATAGGAAACACAGTAGAGTAGAAGAGTGCTCTTTTCTCAAAAGCAGAATGTGTTTCTTGGAAGTCGAGCTAGCGTTTGTTTCCCAGTCCTAAATGGAGTTGAGTCACATGCAGTTTCTGGTCCTACGAACAAGTGTTGTTTTCTGGTAAGACAAGTCACTATTGTGCTCCAATGCCATACACAGTGCAAATAGCACTCGCGTCTATTCCCCGCAAGTACAGTGTTTTGGACTGAAGAGGAGCTACTGTTCTTGTCAGTTTCCTAAGCAGAGTTGAACTAGATATGGCCCGTTTGTGTAGGAAGCACAGTTCTTATGTTCTGAACAAGCTCACTGTTCTGGCCCTATTGGAAACACAGTAGAGTAGAAGAGTGCTCTTTTCTCAAAAGCAGAGTGTGTTTTTGTAAGGCGAGCTAGCATTTGTTTCCTATTCCTAAATGGAGTTGAATCACATGCAGTTTCTGGTCCTACAAGCAAGAGTTGTTTTCTGGTCAGAAGAGTCACTATTGTGCTGCCATTGCCATACACAGGACAAATAGCACTGGCGTCTGTTCCCAGCAAGTACAGTGTATTGGACTGAAGAGGATCTACTGTTCTTGTCAGGTTCCTAAGCAGACTTGAACTAGATATGGCCGTGTGTGTAGGAAGCACAGTTTTTTTTTTCTGAGCAAGCTCATTGTTCGGAACACATAGGAAACACAGTAGAGTAGAAGATTGCTCTTTTCTCAAAAGCACAGTGTGTTTCTTGGAAGTCGAGCTAGCGTTTGTTTCCCAGTCCTAAATGGAGTTCAGTCACATGCAGTTTTTTGTCCAACGAGCAAGAATTATTTTCTGGTAAGACAAGTCACTATTGTGCTCCAATGCCATACACAGTGCAAATAGCACTCGCGTCTGTTACCCGCAAATACAGTGTATTGGACTGAAGAGGAGCTACTGTTCTTGTTTGTTTCCTAAGCAGAGTTGAATTAGATATGGCCCGTGTGTGTAGAAAGCACAGTTCTTTTGTTCTGAGCAAGCTCACTGTTCGGACCCCATAGGAAACACAGTAGAGTAGAAGAGTGCTCTTTTCTCAAAAGCAGAGTGTGTTTCTTGTAAGGCGAGCTAGCATTTCTTTCCCAGTCCTAAATGGAGTTGAATCACATGCAGTTTCCGGTCCTACGAGCAAGAGTTGTTTTCTGGTAAGGAAAGTCACTATTGCGCTCCCATTGCCATACACAGTGCAAATAGCACTCGCGTCTGTTTCCAGCAAGTACAATGTATCGGACTGAAGAGGAGCTACTGTTCTTTTCAGTTTCCTAAGCAGAGTTGAACTAGTTATGGCCCATGTGTAGGAAGCACAGTTCTTTTGTTCTGAGCAAGCTCACTGTTCTGGCCCTATTGGAAACACAGTAGAGTAGAAGAGTGCTCTTTTCTCAAAAGCAGAGTGTGTTTCTTGTAAGGCGACCTAGCATTTGTTTCCCAGTCCTAAATGGAGTGGAATCACATGCAGTTTCTGGTCCTACGAGCAAGAGTTGTTTTCTGGTAAGGAAAGTCACTATTGCGCTCCCATTGCCATACACAGTGCAAATAGCACATGCGTCTGTTCCCAGCAATTACAGTGTATTGGACTGTAGAGGAGTTACTGTTCTTGTCAGGTTCCTAAGCAGAGTTGAACTAGATATGGCCCGTGTGTGTAGGAAGCACAGTTCTTATGTTCTGAGCAAGATCACTGCTCTGGCCCCATAGGAAACACAGTAGAGTAGAAGAGTGCTCTTTTCTCTAAAGCAGAGTGTGTTTCTTGTAAGGTGAGCCAGCGTTTGTTTCCCCGTCCTAAATGGAGTTGAGTCACATGCAGTTTTTTGTCCTACGAGCAAGAGTTTTTTTCTGGTAAGACGAGTCACTATTGTGCTCCAATTGCCATACACAGTGCAAATAGCACTCGCGTCTGTTCCCAGCAAGTAGAGTGTATCGGACTGAAGAGGAGCTACTTTTCTTGTCAGTTTCCTAAGCAGACTTGAACTAGATATGGCCTTGTGTGTAGGAAGCACAGTTTTTTTGTTCTGAGCAAGCTCACTTTTCGGAACACAAAGGAAACACAGTATAGTAGAAGAGTGCTCTTTTCTCAAAAGCAGAGTGTGTTTCTTGTAAGGCGAGCTAGCGTTTGTTTCCCAGTCCTAAATGGAGTTGAGTCACATGCACTTTTTGTCCTACGAGAAAGAGTTGTTTTCTCGTAAGACAAGTCACTATTGTGCTCCAATTGCCATACACAGTGCAAATAGCACTTGCGTCTGTTCCCCGCAAGTACAGTGTATTGGACTGAAGAGGATCTACTGTTCTAGTCAGGTTAATAAGCAGACTTGAACTAGATATGGCCGTGTGTGTAGGAAGCACAGTTTTTTTTTGTTCTGAGCAAGCTCACTTTTCGAAACACCGAGGAAACACAGTAGAGTAGAAGAGTGCTCTTTTCTCAAAAGCAGAGTGTGTTTCTTGTAAAGCGAGCTAGAGTTTGTTTCCCAGTCCTAAATGGTCTTGAATCACATGCAGTTTCTGGTCCTACGAGCAAGAGTTGTTTTCTGGTAAAGAAAGTCACTATTGGGCTCCCATTGCTATACACAGTGCAAATAGCACTCGCGTCTGTTCCCAGCAAGTACAGTGTATCAGACTGAAGAGGAGCTACTGTTCTTGTCAGTTTCCTAAGCAGAGTTGAACTAGATATGGCCCGTGTGTTGGAAGCACAGTTCTTTTGTTCTGAGTAAGCTCACTGTTCTAGCACTATAGGAAACACAGTAGAGTAGAAGAGTGCTCTTTTCTCTAAAGCAGAGTGTGTTTCTTGTAAGGCGAGCTAGCGTTTGTTTCCCAGTCCTAAATGGAGTTGAATCACATGCAGTTTCTGGTCTTACGAGCAAGAGATGTTTTCTGGTAAGGAAATTCACTATTGCGCTCCCATTGACATACACAGTGCAAATAGCACTCGCGTCTGTTCCCAGCAAGTACAGTGTATCGGACTGAAGAGGAGCTACTCTTCTTGTCAGTTTCCTAAGCAGAGTTGAACTAGATATGGCCCGTTTGTGTAGGAAGCACAGTTCTTATGTTCTGAACAAGCTCACTGTTCTGGCCCTATTGGAAACACAGTAGAGTAGAAGAGTGCTCTTTTCTCAAAAGCAGAGTGTGTTTTTGTAAGGCGAGCTAGCATTTGTTTCCTATTCCTAAATGGAGTTGAATCACATGCAGTTTCTGGTCCTACAAGCAAGAGTTGTTTTCTGGTCAGAAGAGTCACTATTGTGCTGCCATTGCCATACACAGGACAAATAGCACTGGCGTCTGTTCCCAGCAAGTACAGTGTATTGGACTGAAGAGGATCTACTGTTCTTGTCAGGTTCCTAAGCAGACTTGAACTAGATATGGCCGTGTGTGTAGGAAGCACAGTTTTTTTTTCTGAGCAAGCTCATTGTTCGGAACACATAGGAAACACAGTAGAGTAGAAGATTGCTCTTTTCTCAAAAGCACAGTGTGTTTCTTGGAAGTCGAGCTAGCGTTTGTTTCCCAGTCCTAAATGGAGTTCAGTCACATGCAGTTTTTTGTCCAACGAGCAAGAATTATTTTCTGGTAAGACAAGTCACTATTGTGCTCCAATGCCATACACAGTGCAAATAGCACTCGCGTCTGTTACCCGCAAATACAGTGTATTGGACTGAAGAGGAGCTACTGTTCTTGTTTGTTTCCTAAGCAGAGTTGAATTAGATATGGCCCGTGTGTGTAGAAAGCACAGTTCTTTTGTTCTGAGCAAGCTCACTGTTCGGACCCCATAGGAAACACAGTAGAGTAGAAGAGTGCTCTTTTCTCAAAAGCAGAGTGTGTTTCTTGTAAGGCGAGCTAGCATTTCTTTCCCAGTCCTAAATGGAGTTGAATCACATGCAGTTTCCGGTCCTACGAGCAAGAGTTGTTTTCTGGTAAGGAAAGTCACTATTGCGCTCCCATTGCCATACACAGTGCAAATAGCACTCGCGTCTGTTTCCAGCAAGTACAATGTATCGGACTGAAGAGGAGCTACTGTTCTTTTCAGTTTCTTAAGCAGTTTGAACTAGTTATGGCCCATGTGTAGGAAGCACAGTTCTTTTGTTCTGAGCAAGCTCACTGTTCTGGCCCTATTGGAAACACAGTAGAGTAGAAGAGTGCTCTTTTCTCAAAAGCAGAGTGTGTTTCTTGTAAGGCGACCTAGCATTTGTTTCCCAGTCCTAAATGGAGTGGAATCACATGCAGTTTCTGGTCCTACGAGCAAGAGTTGTTTTCTGGTAAGGAAAGTCACTATTGCGCTCCCATTGCCATACACAGTGCAAATAGCACATGCGTCTGTTCCCAGCAATTACAGTGTATTGGACTGTAGAGGAGTTACTGTTCTTGTCAGGTTCCTAAGCAGAGTTGAACTAGATATGGCCCGTGTGTGTAGGAAGCACAGTTCTTATGTTCTGAGCAAGATCACTGCTCTGGCCCCATAGGAAACACAGTAGAGTAGAAGAGTGCTCTTTTCTCTAAAGCAGAGTGTGTTTCTTGTAAGGTGAGCCAGCGTTTGTTTCCCCGTCCTAAATGGAGTTGAGTCACATGCAGTTTTTTGTCCTACGAGCAAGAGTTTTTTTCTGGTAAGACGAGTCACTATTGTGCTCCAATTGCCATACACAGTGCAAATAGCACTCGCGTCTGTTCCCAGCAAGTAGAGTGTATCGGACTGAAGAGGAGCTACTGTTCTTGTCAGTTTCCTAAGCAGACTTGAACTAGATATGGCCTTGTGTGTAGGAAGCACAGTTTTTTTGTTCTGAGCAAGCTCACTTTTCGGAACACAAAGGAAACACAGTATAGTAGAAGAGTGCTCTTTTCTCAAAAGCAGAGTGTGTTTCTTGTAAGGCGAGCTAGCGTTTGTTTCCCAGTCCTAAATGGAGTTGAGTCACATGCAGTTTTTTGTCCTACGAGAAAGAGTTGTTTTCTCGTAAGACAAGTCACTATTGTGCTCCAATTGCCATACACAGTGCAAATAGCACTTGCGTCTGTTCCCCGCAAGTACAGTGTATTGGACTGAAGAGGATCTACTGTTCTAGTCAGGTTAATAAGCAGACTTGAACTAGATATGGCCGTGTGTGTAGGAAGCACAGTTTTTTTTGTTCTGAGCAAGCTCACTTTTCGAAACACCGAGGAAACACAGTAGAGTAGAAGAGTGCTCTTTTCTCAAAAGCAGAGTGTGTTTCTTGTAAAGCGAGCTAGAGTTTGTTTCCCAGTCCTAAATGGTCTTGAATCACATGCAGTTTCTGGTCCTACGAGCAAGAGTTGTTTTCTGGTAAAGAAAGTCACTATTGCGCTCCCATTGCTATACACAGTGCAAATAGCACTCGCGTCTGTTCCCAGCAAGTACAGTGTATCAGACTGAAGAGGAGCTACTGTTCTTGTCAGTTTCCTAAGCAGAGTTGAACTAGATATGGCCCGTGTGTTGGAAGCACAGTTCTTTTGTTCTGAGTAAGCTCACTGTTCTAGCACTATAGGAAACACAGTAGAGTAGAAGAGGGCTCTTTTCTCTAAAGCAGAGTGTGTTTCTTGTAAGGCGAGCTAGCGTTTGTTTCCCAGTCCTAAATGGAGTTGAATCACATGCAGTTTCTGGTCTTACGAGCAAGAGATGTTTTCTGGTAAGGAAATTCACTATTGCGCTCCCATTGACATACACAGTGCAAATAGCACTCGCGTCTGTTCCCAGCAAGTACAGTGTATCGGACTGAAGAGGAGCTACTCTTCTTGTCAGTTTCCTAAGCAGAGTTGAACTAGATATGGCCCGTGTGTAGGAAGCTCAGTTCTTTTGTTCTGAGCAAGCTCACTGTTCTGGCCCTATAGGAAACACAGTAGAGTAGAAGTGTGCTCTTTTCTCTGAAGCAGAGTGTGTTTCTTGTAAGGTAAGCTAGCTTTTGTTTGCCAGTCCTAAATGGAGTTGAATCACATGCAGTTTCTGGTCCTACAAGCAAGAGTTGTTTTCTGGTAAGAAGAGTCACTATTGCGCTGCCATTGCCATACACAAGACAAATAGCACTGGCGTCTCTTCCCAGCAAGTACAGTGTATTGGCCTGAAGAGGATCTACTGTTCTTGTCAGGTTCCTAAGCAGACTTGAACTAGATATGGCCGTGTGTGTAGGAAGCACAGTTTTTTTGTTCTGAGCAAGCTCACTTTTCGGAACACCTAGGAAACACAGTAGAGTAGAAGAGTGCTCTTTTCTCAAAAGCAGAGTGTGTTTCTTGGAAGTCGAGCTAGCGTTTGTTTCCCAGTCCTAAATGGAGTTGAGTCACATGCAGTTTTTTGTCCTACGAGAAAGAGTTGTTTTCTCGTAGGACATGTCACTATTGTGCTCCAATTGCCATACACAGTGCAAATAGCACTGGCGTCTGTTCCCCGCAAGTACAGTGTATTGGACTGAAGAGGAGCTACTGTTCTTGTCCGTTTCCTAAGCAGAGTTGAACTAGATATGGCCGTGTGTATAGGAGGCACAGTTCTTATGTTCTGAGCAAGCTCACGGTTGTGGCCCCAGAGGAAACACAGTAGAGTAGAAGAGTGCTCTTTTCTCTAAAGCAGAGTGTGTTTCTTGTAAGGCGAGCTAGCGTTTGTTTCCCAGTCCTAAATGGAGTTGAGTCACTTGCAGTTTTTTGTCCTACGAGCAAGAGTTGCTTTCTGGTAAGATGAGTCACTATTGTGCTAAAATTGCCATACACAGTGCAAATAGTCCTCGCGTCTCTTCCCCGCAAGTAAAGTGTATTGGACTGAAGAGGAGCTACTGTTCTTGTCAGTTTCATAAGCAGAGTTGAACTAGATATGGCCCGTGTATGTAGGAAGCACAGTTGTTTTGTTCTGAGCAAGCTCACTGTTCGGACCCCATAGGAAACACAGTAGAGTAGAAGAGTGCTCTTTTCTCAAAAGCAGTGTGTGTTTCATGTAAGGCAATCTAGCATTTGTTTCCCAGTCCTAAATGGAGTTGAATCACATGCAGTTTCTGGTCCTACTAGCAAGAGTTGTTTTCTGGTAAGGAAAGTCACTATTGTGCTCCTATTGCCATCAACAGTACAAATAGCACTCGCGTCTTTTCCCAAAAAGTACAGTGTATTGGACTGAAGAGGAGCTACTGTTCTTGTCAGTTTCCTAAGCAGAGTTCAACTAGATATGGACCGTGTGTAGGGAGCACAGTTCTTATGTTCTGAACAAGATCACTGTTCTGGCCCTATAGGAAACACAGTAGAGTAGAAGAGTGCTCTTTTCTCTGAAGCAGAGTGTGTTTCTTGTAAGGCAAGCTAGCGTTTGTTTTCCAATCCTAAAGGGAGTTGAATCAAATGCAGTTTCTGGTCCTACAAGCAAGAGTTGTTTTCTGGTAAGGAAAGTCACTATTGCGCTCCCATTGCCATACACAGTGCAAATAGCACTCGCGTCTCTTTCCAGCGAGTACAGTGTATCGGACTAAAGAGGATCTACTGTTCTTGTCAGGTTCCTATGCAGAGTTGAACTAGA
>NW_026737746.1:0-33208 GCF_949786415.1 Peromyscus eremicus | reverse complement strand
CGCCTTACAAGAAACACACTCTGCTTTTGAGAATAGAGCACTCTTCTA
Source organism: Peromyscus eremicus (assembly GCF_949786415.1). Classification (NCBI taxonomy): domain Eukaryota; kingdom Metazoa; phylum Chordata; class Mammalia; order Rodentia; family Cricetidae; genus Peromyscus; species Peromyscus eremicus. Next base: position 33,160 of record NW_026737746.1, on the reverse strand, counting down.
CTCTACTGTGTTTCCTATGGGGTCCGAACAATGAGCTTGCTCAGAACAAAAGAACTGTGCTTCCTGCAAACACGGGCCATATCTAGTTCAACGCTGCTTAGGAAACTGACAAGAACAGTAGATCCTCTTCAGTCCAATACACTGTACTTGCTGGGAACAGACGCGAGTGCTATTTGTACTGTGTATGGCAATGGGAGTGCAATAGTGACTCTTCTTACTAGAAAACAACCTCTTGCTGGTAGGACCAAAAACTGAATGTTACTCAACTCCATTTAGGACTGGGAAACAAACGCTAGCTCGCCTTATAAGAAACACACTTTGCTTTTGAGAAAAGAGCACTCTTCTACTCTACTGTGTTTCCTGTAGGGCCAGAAGAGAAAGCTTGCTCAGAACAAAAGAACTGTGCTTCCTACACACACGGGCCATATATAGTTCAATTCTGCTTAGGAAACTGACAAGAACAGTAGATCCTCTTCAGTCCAACACACTGTACTTGCTGGGAACAGATGCGAGTGCTATTTGTATTGTGTATGGCAATGGGAGTGCAATAGTGTCTCTTCTTACCAGAAAAACAACTCTTGCTCTTAGGACCAGAAACTGCGTTTGATTCAACTCCATTTAGGACTGGGAAACAAACGCTAGCTCGCCTTACAAGAAACACACTCTGCCTTTGAGAAAAGAGCACTCTTCTACTCTACTGTGTTTCCTATAGGGCCAGAACAATGAGCTTACTCAGAACAAAAGAACTGTGCTTCCTACACACATAGGCCATATCTGGCTCAACTCTGCTTAGGAATCTGAGAAGAAAAGTAGCTCCTTTAAGTCCAATACTCTGTAAAGGCTGGGAACACACGCGAGTGCAATTTGCAATGTGTATGGTAATGGGAGCACAATAGTGACTCTTGTTACCAGAAAACAACGCTTGCTCATAGAACCAGAAACAGCATGTAACTCCACTCCACTTTGGGACTGGGAAAGAAACACTAGCTCACCTTACAATAAACACATTCTGCTTTTGAGAAAAGAGCACTCTTCTACTCTACTGTGTTTCCTGTAGGGCCAGAACAGAAAGCTTGCTCAGAACAAAAGAACTGTGCTTCCTACACACACGGGCAATATCTAGTTGAATTCTGCTTAGGAAACTGACAAGAACAGTATGTCCTCTTCAGTCAAAATACACTGTATATGCTGGGAACAGACACCAGTGCTATTTGCCCTGTGTATGACAATGGGAGCACAATAGTGACTCTTCTTACCAGAAAACAACTCTTGCTCATACGACCAGAAACTGCATGTGATTCAACTCCATTTAGGAGTGGGAAACAAACGCTAGCTTGCCTTACAAGAAACACACTCTGCTTTTGAGAAAAGAGAACTCTTCTACTCTACTGTGTTTCCTATAGGGCCAGAACAGTGAGCTTGCTCAGAACAAAAGAACTGTACTTCCTACACACACGGGCCATATCTAGTTCAACTCTGCTTAGGAATCTGAGAAGAAAAGTAGCTCTTCTTCAGTCCAATACACTGTACATGCTGGGAACAGACGCGAGTGCAATTTGCACTGTGTATGGCAATGAGAGCACAATAGTGACATTCCTTACCAGAAAACAAGTTTTGCTCATAGGACCAAAAACTGCATGTGATTCAACTCCATTTAGGACTGGGAAACAAACGCTATCTCGCCTTACAAGAAACACACTCTGCTTTGAGAATAGAGCACTCTTCTACTCTATTGTGTTTCCAACGGAGTCCGAACAGTGAGCTTGCTCAGAACAGAAGAACTGTGCTTCCTACACACACGGCAATATCTAGTTCAATTCTGCTTAGGAACCTGACAAGAACAGTAGATTCTCTTCATTCCAATACACTGTACTTGCTGGAACAGAGCGAGTGCTATTTGCACTATGTATGGCAATGGGAGCGCAATAGTGACTTTCCTTACCAGAAAACAACTCTTGCTGGTAGGACCAGAAACTGCATGTGATTCAACTCCATTTAGGACTGGGAAACAAACGCTAGCTTGCCTTACAAGAAACACACTCTGCTTTTGAGAAAAGAGCACACTTCTGCTCTACTGTGTTTCCTATGGTGTCCGAACAGTGAGATTGCTCAGAACAAAAGAACTGTCCTTCCTACACACACGGGCCATATCTAGTTCAACTCTGCTTAGGAAACTGACAAGAACAGTAGCTCCTCTTCAGTCCAATACACTGTACTTGCTGGGAACAGACGCCAGTGCTATTTGCAGTGTGTATGGCAATGGGAGCGCAATAGTGACTTTCTTTACCAGTAAACAACTCTTGCTCGTATTACCAGAAACTGCATGTGATTCAACTCCATTTAGGACTGGGAAACAAACGCTAGCTTGCCTTACAAGAAACACACTCTGCTTTTGAGAAAGAGCACTCTTCTACTCTACTGTGTTTCTTATAGGGCCAGAAAAGAGAGCTTGCTCAGAACAAAAGAACTGTGCTTCCTACATACATGGCCATATCTAGTTCAATTCTGCTGAGGAAACTGACAAGAACAATAGATCCTTTTCAGTCCAATACACTGTACATGCTGGGAACAGACGCGAGTGCTATTTGTACTGTGTATGGCAAAGGGAACGCAATAGTGACTTTCCTTACCAAAAAACAACTCTTGTTCGTAGGACCAAAACTGCATGTGATTCAACTCAATTTAGTACTGGAAAAAAAACGCTAGCTCGCCTTACAAGAAACACACTCTGCTTTTGAGAAAAGAGCACTCTTCTACTCTACTGTGTTTCCTATAGGGCCAGAAAAGAGAGCTTGCTGAGAACAAAAGAACTGTGCTTCCTACACACACGGCCATATCTAGTTCAATTCTGCTTAGGAAACTGACAAGAATAGTAGATCTTCTTCAGTCCAATACAGTGTACATGCTGGTAACAGACGCCAGTGCTATTTGCCCTGTGTATGACAACGCGAGCACAATAATGACTCTTCTTACCAGAAAACAACTGTTGCTTGTAGGACCAGAAACTGCATGGTATTCAACTCTATTTAGGACTGGGAAACAAACACTAGCTCACCTTACAAGAAACACACTCTCCTTTTGAGAAAAGAGCACTCTTGTACTATACTGTGTTTCCTATGGGGTCCGAACAGTGAGCTTGCTCAGAACAAAAAAAACTTTGCTTCCTACACACACGGGCCATACCTAGTTCAACTCTGCTTAGGAAACTGACAAGAACATTAGCTCCTCTTCAGTGCAATACACTGTACTTGCTGGGAACAGATGCGAGTGGTATTTGCACTGTGTATGGCAATGGGAGCACAATAGTGACTCTTCTACCTAGAAAACATCTCTTGCTCGTAGGACCAGAAACTGCATGTGAATCAACTCCATTTAGGACTGGGAAACAAACGCTAGCTCGCTTTACAAGAAACACACTCTGCTTTTGAGAAAAGAGCACTCTTCTACTCTACTGTGTTTCCTTTAGGCCCAGAACAGTGAGCTTGCTCAGAACAAATGAACTGTGCTTCCTACACACAAGGGCCATATCTAGTTCAACTCTGCTTAGGAAACTGACAAGAACAGTAGATCCTTTTCAGTCCAATACACTGTACATGCTGCGAACAGACGTGAGTGCTATTTGTACTCTGTATGGCAATGGGAGCACACTAGTGTCTCTTCTTACCAGAAAACAACTCTTGCTCGTAGGACCAGAAACTGCATGTGATTCAACTCCATTTAGTACTGGGAAACAAATGCTAGCTCGCCTTACAAGAAACACACTCTGCTTTTGAGAAAAGAGCACTCTTCTACTCTACTGTGTTTCCCATGGGGTCCGAACAGTCAGCTTGCTCAGAACAAAAGAACTGTGCTTCCTACACACACGGGCCATGTCTAGTTCAATTCTGCTTAGGAAACTGACAAGAACAGTAGATCCTCTTCAGTCCAATACACTGTACTTGCTGTGAACCGACGCCAGTGCTATTTGCCCTGTGTATGACAATGTGAGCACAATAGTGACTCTTCTTACCAGAAAACAACTCTTGCTCGTAGGACCAGAAACTGTATGTGATTCAACTCCATTTAGGACTGGGAAACAAATCCTAGCTCGCCTTACAAGAAACACACTCTGCTTTTGAGAAAAGAGCACTCTTCTACTCTACTGTGTTTCCTATGGGGTCCGAACAATGAGCTTGCTCAGAACAAAAGAACTGTGCTTCCTACAAACACGGGCCATATCTAGTTCAACTCTGCTTAGGAAACTGACAAGAACAGTAGATCCTCCTCAGTCCAATACACTGTACTTGCTGGGAACACACGCGAGTGCTATTTGTACTGTGTATGGCAATGGGAGTGCAATAGTGACTCTTCTTACTAGAAAACAACTCTTGCTGGTAGGACCAAAAACTGAATGTTACTCAACTCCATTTAGGACTGGGAAACAAACGCTAGCTTGCCTTATAAGAAACACACTCTGCTTTTGAGAAAAGAGCACTCTTCTACTCTATTGTGTTTCCAACGGGGGTCCGAACAGTGAGCTTGCTCAGAACAGAAGAACTGTGCTTCCTACACACATAGGCCATATCTAGTTCAACTCTGCTTAGGAAACTGACAAGAACAGTAGATCCTCCTCAGTCCAATACACTGTACTTGCTGGGAACACACGCGAGTGCAATTTGCAATGTGTATGGTAATGGGAGCGCAATAGTGACTCTTGTTACCAGAAAACAACGCTTGCTCATAGAACCAGAAACAGCATGTAACTCCACTCCATTTTGGACTGGGAAAGAAACACTAGCTCGCCTTACAATAAACACATTCTGCTTTTGAGAAAAGAGAACTCTTCTATTCTACTGTGTTTCCTATAGGGCCAGAACAGTGAGCTTGCTCAGAACAAAAGAACTGTACTTCCTACACACACGGGCCATATCTAGTTCAACTCTGCTTAGGAAACTGAGAAGAAAAGTAGCTCTTCTTCAGTCTAATACACTGTACATGCTGGGAACAGACGCGAGTGCAATTTGCACTGTGTATGGCAATGAGAGCACAATAGTGACATTCCGTACCAGAAAACAAGTTTTGCTCATAGGACCAAAAACTGCATGTGATTCAACTCCATTTAGGACTGGGAAACAAACGCTATCTCTCCTTACAAGAAACACACTCTGCTTTTGAGAAAAGAGCACTCTTCTACTCTATTGTGTTTCCAACGGGGTCCGAACAGTGAGCTTGCTCAGAACAGAAGAACTGTGCTTCCTACACACATGGCAATATCTAGTTCAATTCTGCTTAGGAACCTGACAAGAACAGTAGATTCTCTTCATTCCAATACACTGTACTTGCTGGGAACAGAGCGAGTGCTATTTGCACTATGTATGGCAATGGGAGCGCAATAGTGACTTTCCTTACCAGAAAACAACTCTGGCTGGTAGGACCAGAAACTGCATGTGATTCAACTCCATTTAGGACTGGGAAACAAACGCTAGCTTGCCTTACAAGAAACACACTCTGCTTTTGAGAAAAGAGCACACTTCTACTCTACTGTGTTTCCTATGGTGTCCGAACAGTGAGATTGCTCAGAACAAAAGAACTGTCCTTGCTACACACACGGGCCATATCTAGTTCAACTCTGCTTAGGAAACTGACAAGAACAGTAGCTTCTCTTCAGTCCAATACACTGTACTTGCTGGGAACAGACGCCAGTGCTATTTGCAGTGTGTATGGCAATGGGAGCGCAATAGTGACTTTCCTTACCAGAAAACAACTCTTGCTCGTAGGACCAGAAACTGCATATGATTCAACTCCATTTAGGACTGGGAAACAAACGCTAGCTTGCCTTACAAGAAACACACTCTGCTTTTGAGAAAAGAGCACTCTTCTACTCTACTGTGTTTCCTATAGGGCCAGAAAAGAGAGCTTGCTCAGAACAAAAGAACTGTGCTTCCTACATACATGGCCATATCTAGTTCAGTTCTGCTGAGGAAACTGACAAGAACAATAGATCCTTTTCAGTCCAATTTCTGTACATGCTGGGAACAGACGCGAGTGCTATTTGTACTGTGTATGGCGATGGGAGCACAATAGTGAATCTTCTTACCAGAAAACTACTCTTGTTCGTGGGACCAAAAACTTCATGTGACTCAACTCCATTTAGGACTGGGAAACAAACGCTAGGTCGCCTTACAAGAAACACACTCTGCTTTTGAGAAAAGAGCACTCTTCTACTCTACTGTGTTTGTTATGGGGTCCGAACAGTGAGATTGCTCAGAACAAAAGAACTGTGCTTCCTACACACACGGGCCATATCTAGTTCAACTCTGCTTAGGAAACTGACAAGAACAGTAGATCCTCTTCAGTCGAATACACTGTACTTGCTGGAAAAAGACGCAAGTGCTATTTGCACTGTGTATGGCAAAGGGAACACAATAGTGACTTTCCTTACCAGAAAACAACTCTAGCTGGTAGGACCAAAAACTGCATGTGATTCAATTCCATTTAGGGGTGGGAAACAAACGCCAGCTCACCTTACAAGAAACACACTTTGCTTTTGAGAAAAGAGCTCTCTTCTACTCTACTGTGTTTCCTGTAGGGCCAGAAGAGAAAGCTTGCTCAGAACAAAAGAACTGTGCTTCCTACACACACGGGCCATATATAGTTCAATTCTGCTTAGGAAACTGACAAGAACAGTAGATCCTCTTCAGTCCAACACACTGTACTTGCTGGGAACAGATGCGAGTGCTATTTGTATTGTGTATGGCAATGGGAGTGCAGTAGTGTCTCTTCTTACCAGAAAACAACTCTTGCTCTTAGGACCAGAAACTGCATTTGATTCAACTCCATTTAGGACTGGGAAACAAACGCTAGCTCGCCTTACAAGAAACACACTCTGCCTTTGAGAAAAGAGCACTCTTCTACTCTACTGTGTTTCCTATAGGGCCAGAACAATGAGCTTGTTCAGAAAAAAAGAACTGTGCTTCCTACACACATAGGCCATATCTGGCTCAACTCAGCTTAGGAATCTAGAAGAAAAGTAGCTCCTTTTAAGTCCAATACTCTGTAAAGGCTGGGAACACACGCGAGTGCAATTTGCAATGTGTATGGTAATGGGAGCGCAATAGTGACTCTTGTTACCAGAAAACAACGCTTGCTCATAGAACCAGAAACAGCATGTAACTCCACTCCATTTTGGACTGGGAAAGAAACACTAGCTCGCCTTACAATAAACACATTCTGCTTTTGAGAAAAGAGCACTCTTCTACTCTACTGTGTTTCCTGTAGGGCCAGAACAGAAAGCTTGCTCAGAACAAAAGAACTGTGCTTCCTACACACTCGGGCCATATCTAGTTGAATTCTGCTTAGGAAACTGACAAGAACAGTATGTCCTCTTCAGTCAAAATACACTGTATATGCTGGGAACAGACACCAGTGCTATTTGCCCTGTGTATGACAATGGGAGCGCAATAGTGACTCTTCTTACCAGAAAACAACTCTTGCTCATACGACCAGAAACTGCATGTGATTCAACTCCATTTAGGACTGGGAAACAAACGCTAGCTTGCCTTACAAGAAACACACTCTGCTTTTGAGAAAAGAGAACTCTTCTAATCTACTGTGTTTCCTATAGGGCCAGAACAGTGAGCTTGCTCAGAACAAAAGAACTGTACTTCCTACACACACGGGCCATATCTAGTTCAACTCTGCTTAGGAAACTGAGAAGAAAAGTAGCTCTTCTTCAGTCTAATACACTGTACATGCTGGGAACAGACGCGAGTGCAATTTGCACTGTGTATGGCAATGAGAGCACAATAGTGACATTCCGTACCAGAAAACAAGTTTTGCTCATAGGACCAAAAACTGCATGTGATTCAACTCCATTTAGGACTGGGAAACAAACGCTATCTCGCCTTACAAGAAACACACTCTGCTTTTGAGAAAAGAGCACTCTTCTACTCTATTGTGTTTCCAACGGGGTCCGAACAGTGAGCTTGCTCAGAACAGAAGAACTGTGCTTCCTACACACACGGCAATATCTAGTTCAATTCTGCTTAGGAACCTGACAAGAACAGTAGATTCTCTTGATTCCAATACACTGTACTTGCTGGGAACAGAGCGAGTGCTATTTGCACTATGTATGGCAATGGGAGCGCAATAGTGACTTTCCTTACCAGAAAACAACTCTTGCTGGTAGGACCAGAAACTGCATGTGATTCAACTCCATTTAGGACTGGGAAACAAACGCTAGCTTGCCTTACAAGAAACACACTCTGCTTTTGAGAAAAGAGCACACTTCTGCTCTACTGTGTTTCCTATGGTGTCCGAACAGTGAGATTGCTCAGAACAAAAGAACTGTCCTTCCTACACACACGGGCCATATCTAGTTCAACTCTGCTTAGGAAACTGACAAGAACAGTAGCTCCTCTTCAGTCCAATACACTGTACTTGCTGGGAACAGACGCCAGTGCTATTTGCAGTGTGTATGGCAATGGGAGCGCAATAGTGACTTTCTTTACCAGTAAACAACTCTTGCTCGTATTACCAGAAACTGCATGTGATTCAACTCCATTTAGGACTGGGAAACAAACGCTAGCTTGCCTTACAAGAAACACACTCTGCTTTTGAGAAAAGAGCACTCTTCTACTCTACTGTGTTTCTTATAGGGCCAGAAAAGAGAGCTTGCTCAGAACAAAAGAACTGTGCTTCCTACATACATGGCCATATCTAGTTCAATTCTGCTGAGGAAACTGACAAGAACAATAGATCCTTTTCAGTCCAATACACTGTACATGCTGGGAACAGACGCGAGTGCTATTTGTACTGTGTATGGCAAAGGGAACGCAATAGTGACTTTCCTTACCAAAAAACAACTCTTGTTCGTAGGACCAAAAACTGCATGTGATTCAACTCAATTTAGTACTGGAAAAAAAACGCTAGCTCGCCTTACAAGAAACACACTCTGCTTTTGAGAAAAGAGCACTCTTCTACTCTACTGTGTTTCCTATAGGGCCAGAAAAGAGAGCTTGCTGAGAACAAAAGAACTGTGCTTCCTTCACACACGGCCATATCTAGTTCAATTCTGCTTAGGAAACTGACAAGAATAGTAGATCTTCTTCAGTCCAATACAGTGTACATGCTGGTAACAGACGCCAGTGCTATTTGCCCTGTGTATGACAACGCGAGCACAATAATGACTCTTCTTACCAGAAAACAACTGTTGCTTGTAGGACCAGAAACTGCATGGTATTCAACTCTATTTAGGACTGGGAAACAAACACTAGCTCACCTTACAAGAAACACACTCTCCTTTTGAGAAAAGAGCACTCTTGTACTATACTGTGTTTCCTATGGGGTCCGAACAGTGAGCTTGCTCAGAACAAAAAAACTTTGCTTCCTACACACACGGGCCATACCTAGTTCAACTCTGCTTAGGAAACTGACAAGAACATTAGCTCCTCTTCAGTGCAATACACTGTACTTGCTGGGAACAGATGCGAGTGGTATTTGCACTGTGTATGGCAATGGGAGCACAATAGTGACTCTTCTACCTAGAAAACATCTCTTGCTCGTAGGACCAGAAACTGCATGTGAATCAACTCCATTTAGGACTGGGAAACAAACGCTAGCTCGCTTTACAAGAAACACACTCTGCTTTTGAGAAAAGAGCACTCTTCTACTCTACTGTGTTTCCTTTAGGCCCAGAACAGTGAGCTTGCTCAGAACAAATGAACTGTGCTTCCTACACACAAGGGCCATATCTAGTTCAACTCTGCTTAGGAAACTGACAAGAACAGTAGATCCTTTTCAGTCCAATACACTGTACATGCTGCGAACAGACGTGAGTGCTATTTGTACTCTGTATGGCAATGGGAGCACACTAGTGTCTCTTCTTACCAGAAAACAACTCTTGCTCGTAGGACCAGAAACTGCATGTGATTCAACTCCATTTAGTACTGGGAAACAAATGCTAGCTCGCCTTACAAGAAACACACTCTGCTTTTGAGAAAAGAGCACTCTTCTACTCTACTGTGTTTCCCATGGGGTCCGAACAGTCAGCTTGCTCAGAACAAAAGAACTGTGCTTCCTACACACACGGGCCATGTCTAGTTCAATTCTGCTTAGGAAACTGACAAGAACAGTAGATCCTCTTCAGTCCAATACACTGTACTTGCTGTGAACCGACGCCAGTGCTATTTGCCCTGTGTATGACAATGTGAGCACAATAGTGACTCTTCTTACCAGAAAACAACTCTTGCTCGTAGGACCAGAAACTGTATGTGATTCAACTCCATTTAGGACTGGGAAACAAATCCTAGCTCGCCTTACAAGAAACACACTCTGCTTTTGAGAAAAGAGCACTCTTCTACTCTACTGTGTTTCCTATGGGGTCCGAACAATGAGCTTGCTCAGAACAAAAGAACTGTGCTTCCTACAAACACGGGCCATATCTAGTTCAACTCTGCTTAGGAAACTGACAAGAACAGTAGATCCTCCTCAGTCCAATACACTGTACTTGCTGGGAACACACGCGAGTGCTATTTGTACTGTGTATGGCAATGGGAGTGCAATAGTGACTCTTCTTACTAGAAAACAACTCTTGCTGGTAGGACCAAAAACTGAATGTTACTCAACTCCATTTAGGACTGGGAAACAAACGCTAGCTTGCCTTATAAGAAACACACTCTGCTTTTGAGAAAAGAGCACTCTTCTACTCTATTGTGTTTCCAACGGGGTCCGAACAGTGAGCTTGCTCAGAACAGAAGAACTGTGCTTCCTACACACATAGGCCATATCTAGTTCAACTCTGCTTAGGAAACTGACAAGAACAGTAGATCCTCCTCAGTCCAATACACTGTACTTGCTGGGAACACACGCGAGTGCAATTTGCAATGTGTATGGTAATGGGAGCGCAATAGTGACTCTTGTTACCAGAAAACAACGCTTGCTCATAGAACCAGAAACAGCATGTAACTCCACTCCATTTTGGACTGGGAAAGAAACACTAGCTCGCCTTACAATAAACACATTCTGCTTTTGAGAAAAGAGAACTCTTCTATTCTACTGTGTTTCCTATAGGGCCAGAACAGTGAGCTTGCTCAGAACAAAAGAACTGTACTTCCTACACACACGAGCCATATCTAGTTCAACTCTGCTTAGGAAACTGAGAAGAAAAGTAGCTCTTCTTCAGTCTAATACACTGTACATGCTGGGAACAGACGCGAGTGCAATTTGCACTGTGTATGGCAATGAGAGCACAATAGTGACATTCCGTACCAGAAAACAAGTTTTGCTCATAGGACCAAAAACTGCATGTGATTCAACTCCATTTAGGACTGGGAAACAAACGCTATCTCTCCTTACAAGAAACACACTCTGCTTTTGAGAAAAGAGCACTCTTCTACTCTATTGTGTTTCCAACGGGGTCCGAACAGTGAGCTTGCTCAGAACAGAAGAACTGTGCTTCCTACACACATGGCAATATCTAGTTCAATTCTGCTTAGGAACCTGACAAGAACAGTAGATTCTCTTCATTCCAATACACTGTACTTGCTGGGAACAGAGCGAGTGCTATTTGCACTATGTATGGCAATGGGAGCGCAATAGTGACTTTCCTTACCAGAAAACAACTCTGGCTGGTAGGACCAGAAACTGCATGTGATTCAACTCCATTTAGGACTGGGAAACAAACGCTAGCTTGCCTTACAAGAAACACACTCTGCTTTTGAGAAAAGAGCACACTTCTACTCTACTGTGTTTCCTATGGTGTCCGAACAGTGAGATTGCTCAGAACAAAAGAACTGTCCTTGCTACACACACGGGCCATATCTAGTTCAACTCTGCTTAGGAAACTGACAAGAACAGTAGCTTCTCTTCAGTCCAATACACTGTACTTGCTGGGAACAGACGCCAGTGCTATTTGCAGTGTGTATGGCAATGGGAGCGCAATAGTGACTTTCCTTACCAGAAAACAACTCTTGCTCGTAGGACCAGAAACTGCATATGATTCAACTCCATTTAGGACTGGGAAACAAACGCTAGCTTGCCTTACAAGAAACACACTCTGCTTTTGAGAAAAGAGCACTCTTCTACTCTACTGTGTTTCCTATAGGGCCAGAAAAGAGAGCTTGCTCAGAACAAAAGAACTGTGCTTCCTACATACATGGCCATATCTAGTTCAGTTCTGCTGAGGAAACTGACAAGAACAATAGATCCTTTTCAGTCCAATTTCTGTACATGCTGGGAACAGACGCGAGTGCTATTTGTACTGTGTATGGCGATGGGAGCACAATAGTGAATCTTCTTACCAGAAAACTACTCTTGTTCGTGGGACCAAAAACTTCATGTGACTCAACTCCATTTAGGACTGGGAAACAAACGCTAGGTCGCCTTACAAGAAACACACTCTGCTTTTAAGAAAAGTGCACTCTTCTACTCTACTGTGTTTGTTATGGGGTCCGAACAGTGAGATTGCTCAGAACAAAAGAACTGTGCTTCCTACACACACGGGCCATATCTAGTTCAACTCTGCTTAGGAAACTGACAAGAACAGTAGATCCTCTTCAGTCGAATACACTGTACTTGTTGGAAAAAGACGCAAGTGCTATTTGCACTGTGTATGGCAAAGGGAACGCAATAGTGACTTTCCTTACCAGAAAACAACTCTAGCTGGTAGGACCAAAAACTGCATGTGATTCAATTCCATTTAGGGGTGGGAAACAAACGCTAGCTCACCTTACAAGAAACACACTTTGCTTTTGAGAAAAGAGCTCTCTTCTACTCTACTGTGTTTCCTGTAGGGCCAGAAGAGAAAGCTTGCTCAGAACAAAAGAACTGTGCTTCCTACACACACGGGCCATATATAGTTCAATTCTGCTTAGGAAACTGACAAGAACAGTAGATCCTCTTCAGTCCAACACACTGTACTTGCTGGGAACAGATGCGAGTGCTATTTGTATTGTGTATGGCAATGGGAGTGCAATAGTGTCTCTTCTTACCAGAAAACAACTCTTGCTCTTAGGACCAGAAACTGCATTTGATTCAACTCCATTTAGGACTGGGAAACAAACGCTAGCTTGCCTTACAAGAAACACACTCTGCCTTTGAGAAAAGAGCACTCTTCTACTCTACTGTGTTTCCTATAGGGCCAGAACAATGAGCTTGTTCAGAAAAAAAGAACTGTGCTTCCTACACACATAGGCCATATCTGGCTCAACTCAGCTTAGGAATCTAGAAGAAAAGTAGCTCCTTTTAAGTCCAATACTCTGTAAAGGCTGGGAACACACGCGAGTGCAATTTGCAATGTGTATGGTAATGGGAGCGCAATAGTGACTCTTGTTACCAGAAAACAACGCTTGCTCATAGAACCAGAAACAGCATGTAACTCCACTCCATTTAGGACTGGGAAACAAACGCTAGCTTGCCTTACAAGAAACACACTCTGCTTTTGAGAAAAGAGAACTCTTCTAATCTACTGTGTTTCCTATAGGGCCAGAACAGTGAGCTTGCTCAGAACAAAAGAACTGTACTTCCTACACACACGGGCCATATCTAGTTCAACTCTGCTTAGGAAACTGAGAAGAAAAGTAGCTCTTCTTCAGTCTAATACACTTTACTTGCTGGGAACAGACGCGAGTGCTATTTGCACTGTGTATGGCAATGGGAGCACAATAGTAACTTTCCTTACCAGAAAACAACTCTTGCTCATAGGACCGGAAACTGTCTGTGATTGAACTCCAATTAGGGCTAGGAAACAAACGCTAGCTCGCCTTACAAGAAACACACTCTGCTTTAGAGAAAAGAGCACTCTTCTTCGCTACTGTGTTTCCTATGAGGTCCGAACAGTGAGCTTGCTCAGAACAAAAAAAAAACGTGATTCCTAAACACACCCTCACACCTAGTTCACTTCTGCTTAGGAACCTGACAAGAACAGTAGATCCTCTTCAGTCCAATACACTGTACTGCTGAGAACAGACAACAGTGCTATTTGTCCTGTGTATGGCAATGGCAGCGCAATAGTGACTCTTCTTACCAGAAAACAACTCTTGCTCGTAGGACCAGAAACTGCATGTGATTCAACTCCATTTAGGACTGGGAAACAAACGCGAGTTCGCCTTACAAGAAACACACTCTGCTTTTGAGAAAAGAGCACTCTTCTACTCTACTGTGTTTCCTATGGGGTCCAAAGAGTGAGCTTGCTCAGAACAAAAGAACTGTGCTTCCTACACACACGGACCATATCTAGTTCAGCTCTGCTTAGGAAACTGACAAGAACAGTAGCTCCTCTTCAGTCCGATACACTGTACTTGCTAGGAGAGACGCGAGTGCTATTTGCACTGTTTATGGCAATGGGAGCACAATAGTGACTTTCCTTACCAAAAAACAACTCTTGCTCGTAGGACCAGAAACTGCATGTGATTCAACTCCATATAGAACTGGGAAACAAACGCTAGCTCGCCTTACAAGAAATACACTCTGCTTTTGAGAAAAGAGCATTATTCTACTCTACTGTGTTTCCTATAGGGCCAGAACAGTGAGCTTGCTCAGAACAAAAGAACTGTGCTTCTTACACACACAGGCCATATCTAGTTCAACTCTGCTTAGGAAACTGACAAGAACAGTAGCTCCTCTTCAGTCCAATACACTGTACTTGCTCGGAACAGACGCGAGGGCTATTTGCACTGTGTATGGAAATTGGAGCACAATAGTGACTCGTCTTACCAGAAAACAACTCTTGCTCGTAACACAAAAAACTGCATGTGACTGAACTCCATTTAGGACTGGGAAACAAACACTAGCTCGCCTTCCAAGAAACATACTCTGCTTTTGAGAAAAGAGCACTCTTCTACTCTACTGTGTTTCCTATGGGTTCCGAACAGTGAGCTTGCTCAGAACAAAAGAACTGTGCTTCCTACACACAAGGGCCATATCTAATTCAACTCTGCTTAGGAAACTGACAAGAACAGTAGCTCCTCTTCTGTCCAATACACTGTACTTGCGGGGAAGAGACGCGAGTGCTGTTTGCACTGTGTATGGCAATGGCAGCGCAAAAGTGACTCTTCTTACCATAAAACAACTCTTGCTCGTAGGACTAGAAACTGCATGTTATTCAACTCCATTTATGACCAGAAAACAAACGCTAGCTCGCCTTACAAGAAACACACTCTGCTTTAGAGAAAAGAGCACTCTTCTACTCTACTGTGTTTCCTATAGGGCCAGAACAGTGAGCTTGCTCAGAACATAAGAACTGTGCTTCCTACACACGGGCCATATCTACTTCAACTCTGCTTAGGAAACTGACAAGAAAAGTAGCTCCTCTTCAGTCCGATACACTGTACTTGCTGGGAACAGACGCGAGTGCTATTTGCACTGTGTATGGCAATGGCAGCGCAATAGTGACTCTTCTTACCAGAAAACAACTCTTGCTCGTGGACCAGAAACTGCATGTGATTCAACTCCATTTAGGACTGGGAAACAAACTCTAGCTCGCTTTACAAGAAACACACTCTGCTTTAGAGAAAAGAGCACTCTTCTACTCTACTGTGTTTCCTATGGGGTCCAAACAGTGAGCTTGCAAAGAACAAAAGAACTGTGCTTCCTACAAACACGGATCATATCTAGTTCAACTCTGCTTAGGAAACTGAAAAGAACAGTAGCACCTATCCAGTCCAATACACTGTACTTGCTGGGAACAGACGCGAGTGCTATTTGCACTGTGTATGGCAATGGGAGCGCAATGTGACTTTCCTTACCAGAAAAGAATTCTTGATCGTAGGACCTGAAACTGCATGTGATTCAACTCCATTTAGGACTAGGAAACAAACGCTAGCTCGCCTTACAAGAAACACACTCCGCTTTTGAGAAAAGAGCACTCTTTTACTCTACTGTGTTTCCTATAGGGCCAGAACTGTGACTTGCTCAGAACATAAGAACTGTGCTTCCTACACACACGGGCCATATCTACTTCAACTCTAATTAGGAAACTGACAAGAACAGTAGCTCCTTTTCAGTCCCATACACTGTACTTGCTGGGAACAGACGCGAGTGCTATTTGCACTGTGTATGCAATGGGAGCGCAATAGTGACTTTCCTTACCAGAAAACAACTCTTGCTCCTAGGACCAGAAACTGCATGTGATTCAACTCAATTTAGGACTTGGAAACAAATGCTAGCTCGCCATACAAGAAACACACTCTGCTTTTGAGAAAAGAGCACTCTTCTTCTCTACTGTGTTTCCTATAGGGTGCGAACAGTGAGCTTGCTCAGAAAAAAAAAACTGTGCTTCCTACACACACGGGCCATATCTAGTTCAACTCTGCTTAGGAAACTGACAAGAACAGTAGCTCCTCCCTCAGTCCCATACACTGTACTTGCTGGGAACAGACGCGAGTGCTATTTGCACTGTGTATGGCAATGGGAGCACAATAGTGACATTCCTTACCAGAAAACAACTCTTGCTCGTAGGACCAGAAACTGCATGTGATTCATCTCCATTTAGGACTGGGAAACAAATGCTAGCTCGCCTTACATGAAACACACTCTGCTTTTGAGAAAAGAGCACTCTTCTACTCTACTGTGTTTCCTACGGGGTCCGAACAGTGAGCTTGCTCAGAACAAAAGAACTGTGCTTCCTACACACACGGGCCATATCTAGTTCAACTCTGCTTAGGAAACTGACAAGAACAGTAGCTCCTCTTCAGTCCAATACACTTTACTTGCGGGGAACAGACGCGAGTGCTATTTGCACTGTGTATGGCAATTGGAGCACAATAGTGACTCGTCTTACCAGAAAACAACTCTTGCTCGTAGGACAAAAAACTGCATGTTACTCAACTCCATTTAAGACTGGGAAACAAACGCTAGCTCGCCTTAAAAGAAACACACTCTGCTTTAGAGAAAAGAGCACTCTTCTACTCTACTGTGCTTCCTATGGGGTCCGAACAGTGAGCTTGCTCAGAACAAAAGAACTGTGCTTCGTACACACGACCATATCTAGTTCAATTCTGTTTAGGAACCTGACAAGAACAGTAGATCCTCTTCAGTCCAATATACTGTACTTGCTGGGAACAGACGCCAGTGCTATTTGTCCTGTGTATGGCAATGGCAGTGCAATAGTGACTCTTCTTACCATAAAACAACTCTTGCTCATAGGACCAGAAACTGCAATTGTTTCAACTCCATTTAGGACTGGGAAACAAAAGCTAGCTCACCTTACAAGAAACACACTCTGCTTTTGAGAAAAGAGCACTCTTCTACTCTACTGTGTTTCCTATGGGGTCCGAACAGTGAGCTTGCTCAGAAAAAAAGAACTATGCTTCCTACACACACGTGCCATATCTAGTTCAACTCTGCTTAGGAAACTGACAAGAACAGTAGCTCCTCTTCAGTCCAATACACTTTACTTGCGGGGAACAGACGCGAGTGCTATTTGCACTGTGTATGGCAATGGGAGCGCAATAGTGACTTTCCTTACCAGAAAACAACTCTTGCTCATAGGACTAGAAACTGCATGTGATTCAACTCCATTTAGGACTGGGAAATAAACGCTAGCTCGCCTTACAAGAAACACACTCTGCTTTTGAGAAAAGCGCACTCTTCTACTCCATTGTGTTTCCTATAGGGTCCGAACAGTGAGCTTGCTCAGAACAAAAGAACTGTGCTTCCTACACACACGGCCATATCTAGTTCAATTCTGCTTAAGAACCTGAAAGAACAGTAGATCCTCTTCAGTCCAATACACTGTACTTGCTGGGAACAGACGCCAGTGCTCTTTCTCCTGAATATGGCAATTGGAGCACAATAGTGACTCTTCTTACCATAAAACAACTCTTGCTCGTAGGACCAGAAACTGCATGTGATTCAACTCCATTTAGGACTGGGAAACAAACGATAGCTCGCCTAACAAGAAACACACTCTGCTTTAGAGAAAAGAGCACTCTTCTACTCTACTGTGTTTCCTATAGGGCCAGAACAGTGAGCTTGCTCAGAAAAAAAAAACTGTGCTTCCTACACACACGGCCCATATCTAGTTCAACTCTGCTTAGGAAACTGACAAGAACAGTAGCTCCTCTTCAGTCCGATACACTATACTTGCTGGGAACAGACGCCAGTGCTATTTGCACTGTGGATGGCAATGGGAGCACAATAGTGACTTTCCTTACCAGAAAACAACTCTTGCTCGTAGGACCAGAAACTGCATATGATTCAACTCTATTTAGGACTGAGAAACAAATGCTAGCTTGTCTTCCATGAAACACACTCTGCTTTTGAGAAAAGAGCACTCTTCTACTCTACTGTGTTTCCTATGGGGTATGAATAGTGAGCTTGCTCAGAACAAAAGAACTGTGCTTCCTACACACACGGGCCATATCTAGTTCAACTCTGCTTAGGAAACTGACAAGAACAGTAGCTCCTCTTCAGTCCGATACACTGTACTTGCTGGGAACAGACGCGAGAGCTATTTGCACTGTGTATGGCAATGGTAGCGCAATAGTGACTTTCCTTACCAGAAAACAACTCTTGATCGTAGGACCAGAAACTGCATGTGATTCAACTCCATTTAGGACTGAGAAACACATGCTAGCTCTCCTTACATGAAACACAGTCTTTTTTTGAGAAAAGAGCACTCTTCTACTCTACTGTGTTTCCTATGGGGTACGAACAGTGAGCTTGCTCAGAACAAAAGAACTGTGCTTCCTACACACACGGGCCATATCTAGTTCAACTCTGCTTAGGAAACTGACAAGAACAGTAGCTCCTCTTCAGTCCGATACACTGTACTTGCTGGGAACAAATGCGTGTGCTATTTGCACTGTGTATGGCATTTGGAGCGCAACAGTGACTCTTCTTACGAGAAAACAACTCTTGCTCGTAGGACCAGAAACTGCATGTGACTCAACTCCATTTAGGACTGGGAAACAAACGCGAGCTCGCCTCACAAGAAACACACTCTGCTTTTAAGAAAAGTGCACTCTTCTACTCTACTGTGTTTCCTATAGGGCCAGAACAGTGAGCTTGCTCAGAACATAAGAACTGTGCTTCCTACACACACGGGCCATATCGAGTTCAACTCTGCTTAGGAAACTGACAAGAACAGTAGCTCCTATTCAGTCTGATACACTGTACTTGCTGGGAACAGACGCATGTGCTATTTTCACTGTGTATGGCAATGGGAGCGCAATAGTGACTTTCCTTACCAAAAAACAACTCTTACTCGTAGGACCAGAAACTGCATGTGATTCAACTCCATTTAGGACTGGGAAACAAATGCTAGCTCACCTTTCATGAAACACACTCTGCTTTTGAGAAAAGAGCACTCTTGTACTCTACTGTGTTTCCTATGGGGTCCAAACAGTGAGCTTGCTCAGAAAAAAGAACTGTGCTTCCTACATACACGGGCCATATCTAGTTCAACTCTGCTTAGGAAACTGACAAGAACAGTAGCTCCTCTTCAGTCCAATACACTGTACTTGCTCGGAACAGACGCGAGTGCTATTTGCACTGTGAATGGAAATTGGAGCACAATAGTGACTCGTCTTACCAAAAAACAACTCTTGCTCGTAGGACAAAAAACTGCATGTGACACAACTCCATTTAGGACTGGAAAACAAACGCTAGCTTGCCTTCCAAAAACACACTCTGCCTTTGAGAAAAGAGCACTCTTCTACTCTACTGTGTTTCCTATGTGTTCTGAACAGTGAGCTTGCTAAGAACAAAAAAACTGTGCTTCCTACACACACGGCCATATCTAGTTCAAGTCTGCTTAGGAAACTGACAAGAACAGTAGCTCCTATTCAGTCCGATACACTGTACTTGCTGGGAACAGACGCGAGTGCTATTTGCACTGTGTATGGCAATGGGAGCGCAATAGTGACTTTCCTTACCAGAAAACAACTCTTGCTCCTGGGGCCAGAAACTGCATGTGATTCAACTCCATTTCGGACTGGGAAACAAACACTAGCTCGCCTTCCAAGAAACATACTCTGCTTTTGAGAAAAGAGCACTCTTCTACTCTACTGTTTCCTATTTGTTACGAACAGTGAGCTTGCTCAGAATAAAAAAACTGTGCTTCCTACAAACACGGCCACATCTATTTCAAGTCTGCTTAGAACCTGACAAGAACAGTAGATCCTCTTCAGTCCGATACACTGTACTTGCTGGGAACAGACGGGAGGGCTATTTGCACTGTGTATGGCAATGGGAGCGCAATAGTGACTTTCCTTACCAGAAAACAACTCTTGCTCCTGGGGCCAGAAACTGCATGTGATTCAACTCCATTTCGGACTGGGAAACAAACACTAGCTCGCCTTACAAGAAACACACTCTGCTTTTGAGAAAAGAGCACTCTTCTACTCTACTGTGTTTCCTATAGGGCCAGAACAGTGAGCTTGCTCAGAACAAAAGAACTGTGCTTCCTACACATGGGCCATATCTAGTTCAACTCTGCTTAGGAAACTGACAAGAACAGTAGCTCCTCTTCAGTCCGATACACTGTACTTTCTGGGAACAGACGCGAGTGCTATTTGCACTGTGTATGGCAATGGGAGCACAATAGTGACTTTCCTTACCAGAAAACAACTCTTGCTCATAGTACCAGATACTGCATGTGATTCAACTCCATTTAGGACTGGGAAACAAATGCTAGCTTGCCTTACATGAAACACACTCTGCTTTTGAGAAAAGAGCACTCTTCTACTCTACTGTGTTTCCTATGGGGTCCGAACAGTGAGCTTGCTCAGAACAAAAGAACTGTTCTTCCTACACACACGTGCCATATCTAGTTCAACTCTGCTTAGGAAACTGACAAGAACAGTAGCTCCTCTTCAGACCAATACACTTTACTTGCGGGGAACAGACACGAGTGCTATTTGCACTGTGTATGGCAATTGGAGCACAATAGTGACTCGTCTTACCAGAAAACAACTCTTGCTCATAGGACCAAAAACTGCATGTGACTCAACTCCATTTAGGACTGGGAAACAAACGCTAGCTCGACTTCCAAGAAACACACTCTGCTTTTGAGAAAAGAGCACTCTTATACTCTACTGTGTTTCCTATGGGTTCCGAACAGTGAGCTTGCTCAGAACAAAAGAACTGTGCTTCCTACACACAAGGGCCATATCTAATTCAACTCTGCTTAGGAAACTGACAAGAACAGTAGCTCCTCTTCTGTCCAATACACTGTACTTGCGGGGAAGAGACGCGAGTGCTGTTTGCACTGTGTATGGCAATGGCAGCGCAAAAGTGACTCTTCTTACCATAAAACAACTCTTGCTCGTAGGACTAGAAACTGCATGTTATTCAACTCCATTTATGACCAGAAAACAAACGCTAGCTCGCCTTACAAGAAACACACTCTGCATTAGAGAAAAGAGCACTCTTCTACTCTACTGTGTTTCCTATAGGGCCAGAACAGTGAGCTTGCTCAGAACATAAGAACTGTGCTTCCTACACACGGGCCATATCTACTTCAACTCTGCTTAGGAAACTGACAAGAAAAGTAGCTCCTCTTCAGTCCCATACACTGTACTTGCTGGGAACAGACGCGAGTGCTATTTGCACTGTGTATGGCAATGGCAGCGCAATAGTGACTCTTCTTACCAGAAAACAACTCTTGCTCGTGGACCAGAAACTGCATGTGATTCAACTCCATTTAGGACTGGGAAACAAACTCTAGCTCGCTTTACAAGAAACACACTCTGCTTTAGAGAAAAGAGCACTCTTCTACTCTACTGTGTTTCCTATGGGGTCCAAACAGTGAGCTTGCAAAGAACAAAAGAACTGTGCTTCCTACAAACACGGATCATATCTAGTTCAACTCTGCTTAGGAAACTGAAAAGAACAGTAGCACCTATCCAGTCCAATACACTGTACTTGCTGGGAACAGACGCGAGTGCTATTTGCACTGTGTATGGCAATGGGAGCGCAATGTGACTTTCCTTACCAGAAAAGAATTCTTGATCGTAGGACCTGAAACTGCATGTGATTCAACTCCATTTAGGACTAGGAAACAAACGCTAGCTCGCCTTACAAGAAACACACTCCGCTTTTGAGAAAAGAGCACTCTTTTACTCTACTGTGTTTCCTATAGGGCCAGAACTGTGACTTGCTCAGAACATAAGAACTGTGCTTCCTACACACACGGGCCATATCTACTTCAACTCTGATTAGGAAACTGACAAGAACAGTAGCTCCTTTTCAGTCACATACACTGTACTTGCTGGGAACAGACGCGAGTGCTATTTGCACTGTGTATGCAATGGGAGCGCAATAGTGACTTTCCTTACCAGAAAACAACTCTTGCTCCTAGGACCAGAAACTGCATGTGATTCAACTCAATTTCGGACTTGGAAACAAATGCTAGCTCGCCATACAAGAAACACACTCTGCTTTTGAGAAAAGAGCACTCTTCTTCTCTACTGTGTTTCCTATAGGGTCCGAACAGTGAGCTTGCTCAGAAAAAAAAAACTGTGCTTCCTACACACACGGGCCATATCTAGTTCAACTCTGCTTAGGAAACTGACAAGAACAGTAGCTCCTCTTCAGTCCAATACACTTTACTTGCGGGGAACAGACGCGAGTGCTATTTGCACTGTGTATGGCAATTGGAGCACAATAGTGACTCGTCTTACCAGAAAACAACTCTTGCTCGTAGGACAAAAAACTGCATGTTACTCAACTCCATTAAAGACTGGGAAACAAACGCTAGCTCGCCTTAAAAGAAACACACTCTGCTTTAGAGAAAAGAGCACTCTTCTACTCTACTGTGCTTCCTATGGGGTCCGAACAGTGAGCTTGCTCAGAACAAAAGAACTGTGCTTCGTACACACGACCATATCTAGTTCAATTCTGTTTAGGAACCTGACAAGAACAGTAGATCCTCTTCAGTCCAATATACTGTACTTGCTGGGAACAGACGCCAGTGCTATTTGTCCTGTGTATGGCAATGGCAGTGCAATAGTGACTCTTCTTACCATAAAACAACTCTTGCTCATAGGACCAGAAACTGCAATTGTTTCAACTCCATTTAGGACTGGGAAACAAACGATAGCTCGCCTAACAAGAAACACACTCTGCTTTAGAGAAAAGAGCACTCTTCTACTCTACTGTGTTTCCTATAGGGCCAGAACAGTGAGCTTGCTCAGAAAAAAAAAACTGTGCTTCCTACACACACGGCCCATATCTAGTTCAACTCTGCTTAGGAAACTGACAAGAACAGTAGCTCCTCTTCAGTCCGATACACTATACTTGCTGGGAACAGACGCCAGTGCTATTTGCACTGTGGATGGCAATGGGAGCACAATAGTGACTTTCCTTACCAGAAAACAACTCTTGCTCGTAGGACCAGAAACTGCATATGATTCAACTCTATTTAGGACTGAGAAACAAATGCTAGCTTGTCTTCCATGAAACACACTCTGCTTTTGAGAAAAGAGCACTCTTCTACTCTACTGTGTTTCCTATGGGGTATGAATAGTGAGCTTGCTCAGAACAAAAGAACTGTGCTTCCTACACACACGGGCCATATCTAGTTCAACTCTGCTTAGGAAACTGACAAGAACAGTAGCTCCTCTTCAGTCCGATACACTGTACTTGCTGGGAACAGACGCGAGAGCTATTTGCACTGTGTATGGCAATGGTAGCGCAATAGTGACTTTCCTTACCAGAAAACAACTCTTGATCGTAGGACCAGAAACTGCATGTGATTCAACTCCATTTAGGACTGAGAAACACATGCTAGCTCTCCTTACATGAAACACACTCTTTTTTTGAGAAAAGAGCACTCATCTACTCTACTGTGTTTCCTATGGGGTACGAACAGTGAGCTTGCTCAGAACAAAAGAACTGTGCTTCCTACACACACGGGCCATATCTAGTTCAACTCTGCTTAGGAAACTGACAAGAACAGTAGCTCCTCTTCAGTCCGATACACTGTACTTGCTGGGAACAAATGCGTGTGTTATTTGCACTGTGTATGGCATTTGGAGCGCAATAGTGACTTTCCTTACCAGAAAACAACTCTTGCTCCTAGGACCAGAAACTGCATGTGACTCAACTCCATTTAGGACTGGGAAACAAACGCGAGCTCGCCTCACAAGAAACACACTCTGCTTTTAAGAAAAGTGCACTCTTCTACTCTACTGTGTTTCCTATAGGGCCAGAACAGTGAGCTTGCTCAGAACATAAGAACTGTGCTTCCTACACACAGGGGCCATATCGAGTTCAACTCTGCTTAGGAAACTGACAAGAACAGTAGCTCCTATTCAGTCTGATACACTGTACTTGCTGGGAACAGACGCATGTGCTATTTTCACTGTGTATGGCAATGGGAGCGCAATAGTGACTTTCCTTACCAAAAAACAACTCTTGCTCGTAGGACCAGAAACTGCATGTGATTCAACTCCATTTAGGACTGGGAAACAAATGCTAGCTCGCCTTTCATGAAACACACTCTGCTTTTGAGAAAAGAGCACTCTTGTACTCTACTGTGTTTCCTATGGGGTCCAAACAGTGAGCTTGCTCAGAAAAAAGAACTGTGCTTCCTACATACACGGGCCATATCTAGTTCAACTCTGCTTAGGAAACTGACAAGAACAGTAGCTCCTCTTCAGTCCAATACACTGTACTTGCTCGGAACAGACGCGAGTGCTATTTGCACTGTGTATGGAAATTGGAGCACAATAGTGACTCGTCTTACCAGAAAACAACTCTTGCTCGTAGGACAAAAAACTGCATGTGACACAACTCCATTTAGGACTGGAAAACAAACGCTAGCTCGCCTTCCAAAAACACACTCTGCCTTTGAGAAAAGAGCACTCTTCTACTCTACTGTGTTTCCTATGTGTTCTGAACAGTGAGCTTGCTAAGAACAAAAAAACTGTGCTTCCTACACACACGGCCATATCTAGTTCAAGTCTGCTTAGGAAACTGACAAGAACAGTAGCTCCTATTCAGTCCGATACACTGTACTTGCTGGGAACAGACGCGAGTGCTATTTGCACTGTATATGACATTTGGAGCGCAACAGTGACTCTTCTTACCAGAAAACAACTCTTGCTTGTAGGACCAGAAACTGCATGTGATTCAACTCCACTTAGGACTGGGAAACAAATGCTAGCTCGCCTTACAAGAAACACACTCTGATTTAGAGAAAAAAGCACTCTTCTACTCTATTGTGTTTCCTAAGAGGTCCGAACAGTGAACTTGCTCAAACCAAAAGAACTGTGCTTCCTACACATGGCCATATCTAGTTCAATTCTGCTTAGGAACCTGACAAGAACAGTAGCTCCTCTTCAGTCCAATACACTGTACTTGCTGGGAACAGACTCCAGTGCTATTTGTCCTGTGTATGGCAATGGCAGCGCAATATTTACTATTCTTACCATAAAACAACTCTTGACAATAGGACCAGAAACTGCATGGGATTCAACTCCATTCAGGACTGGGAAACAAACGCTAGCTCGCATTACAAGAAACACACTCTGCTTTTGAGAAAAGAGCACTCTTCTACTCTACTGTGTTTCCTATGGGGTCCAAACAGTTAGCTTGCTCAGAACAAAAGAACTGTGCTTCCTACACACACCGGGCATATCTAGTTCAACTCAGCTTAGGAAACTGACAAGAACAGTAGCTGCTATTTAGTCCAATACACTTTACTTGCTGGGAACAGACACGAGTGCTATTTGCACTGTGTATGGCAATGGGAGCACAATAGTAACTTTCCTTACCACAAAACAACTCTTGCTCATAGGACCGGAAACTGTCTGTGATTGAACTCCAATTAGGGCTAGGAAACAAACGCTAGCTCGCCTTACAAGAAACACACTCTGCTTTAGAGAAAAGAGCACTCTTCTTCGCTACTGTGTTTCCTGTGAGGTCCGAACAGTGAGCTTGCTCAGAACAAAAAAAAACGTGATTCCTAAACACACTCTCACACCTAGTTCACTTCTGCTTAGGAACCTGACAAGAACAGTAGATCCTCTTCAGTCCAATACACTGTACTGCTGAGAACAGACAACAGTGCTATTTGTCCTGTGTATGGCAATGGCAGCGCAATAGTGACTCTTCTTACCATAAAACAACTCTTGCTCGTAGGACCAGAAACTGCATGTGATTCAACTCCATTTAGGACTGGGAAACAAACGCGAGTTCGCCTTACAAGAAACACACTCTGCTTTTGAGAAAAGAGCACTCTTCTACTCTACTGTGTTTCCTATGGGGTCCAAAGAGTGAGCTTGCTCAGAACAAAAGAACTGTGCTTCCTACACACACGGACCATATCTAGTTCAGCTCTGCTTAGGAAACTAACAAGAACAGTAGCTCCTCTTCAGTCTGATACACTGTACTTGCTAGGAGAGACGTGAGTGCTATTTGCACTGTTTATGGCAATGGGAGCGCAATAGTGACTCGTCTTACCAGAAAACAACTCTTGCTCGTAACACAAAAAACTGCATGTGACTCAACTCCATTTAGGACTGGGAAACAAACACTAGCTCGCCTTCCAAGAAACACACTCTGCTTTTGAGAAAAGAGCACTCTTCTACTCTACTGTTTCCTATGTGTTACGATCAGTGAGCTTGCTCAGAATAAAAAAACTGTGCTTCCTACAAACACGGCCACATCTATTTCAAGTCTGCTTAGAACCTGACAAGAACAGTAGCTCCTATTCAGTCCGATACACTGTACTTGCTGGGAACAGACGCGAGTGCTATTTGTGCTGTATATGACATTTGGAGCGCAACAGTGACTCTTCTTACGAGAAAACAACTCTTGCTCGTAGGAGCAGAAACTGCATGTGACTCAACTCCATTTAGGACTGGGAAACAAACGCGAGCTCGCCTCACAAGAAACACACTCTGCTTTTAAGAAAAGTGGACTCTTCTACTCTACTGTGTTTCCTATAGGGCCAGAACAGTGAGCTTGCTCAGAACATAAGAACTGTGCTTCTTACACACACGGGCCATATCTAGTTCAACTCTGCTTAGGAAACTGACAAGAACAGTAGCTCCTCTTCAGTCCAATACACTGTACTTGCTCGGAACAGACGCGAGTGCTATTTGCACTGTGTATGGAAATTGGAGCACAATAGTGACTCGTCTTACCAGAAAACAACTCTTGCTCGTAACACAAAAAACTGCATGTGACTCAACTCCATTTAGGACTGGGAAACAAACACTAGCTCGCCTTCCAAGAAACACACTCTGCTTTTGAGAAAAGAGCACTCTTCTACTCTACTGTTTCCTATGTGTTACGAACAGTGAGCTTGCTCAGAATAAAAAAAACTGTGCTTCCTACAAACACGGCCACATCTATTTCAAGTCTGCTTAGAACCTGACAAGAACAGTAGATCTTCTTCAGTCCGATACACTGTACTTGCTGGGAACAGACGGGAGGGCTATTTGCACTGTGTATGGCAATGGGAGCGCAATAGTGACTTTCCTTACCAGAAAACAACTCTTGCTCCTGGGGCCAGAAACTGCATGTGATTCAACTCCATTTAGGACTGGGAAACAAACGCTAGCTAGCCTTCCAAAAACACACTCTGCCTTTGAGAAAAGAGCACTCTTCTACTCTACTGTGTTTCCTATGTGTTCCGAACAGTGAGCTTGCTCAGAACAAAAAAACTGTGCTTCCTACACACACGGCCATATCTAGTTCAAGTCTGCTTAGAAAACTGACAAGAACAGTAGCTCCTATTCAGTCCGATACACTGTACTTGCTGGGAACAGACGCGAGTGCTATTTGCGCTGTATATGACATTTGGAGCGCAACAGTGATTCTTCTTACGAGAAAACAACTCTTGCTCGTAGGACCAGAAACTGCATGTGACTCAACTCCATTTAGGACTGGGAAACAAACGCGAGCTCGCCTCACAAGAAACACACTCTGCTTTTAAGAAAAGTGCACTCTTCTACTCTACTGTGTTTCCTATAGGGCCAGAACAGTGAGCTTGCTCAGAACATAAGAACTGTGCTTCCTACACACACGGGCCATATCGAGTTCAACTCTGCTTAGGAAACTGACAAGAACAGTAGCTCCTATTCAGTCTGATACACTGTACTTGCTGGGAACAGACGCATGAGCTATTTTCACTGTGTATGGCAATGGGAGCGCAATAGTGACTTTCCTTACCAAAAAACAACTCTTGCTCGTAGGACCAGAAACTGCATGTGATTCAACTCCATTTAGGACTGGGAAACAAATGCTAGCTCGCCTTATATGAAACACACTCTGCTTTTGAGAAAAGAGCACTCATGTACTCTACTGTGTTTCCTATGGGGTCCAAACAGTGAGCTTGCTCAGAAAAAAGAACTGTGCTTCCTACATACACGGGCCATATCTAGTTCAACTCTGCTTAGGAAACTGACAAGAACAGTAGCTCCTCTTCAGTCCAATACACTGTACTTGCTCGGAACAGACGCGAGTGCTATTTGCACTGTGTATGGCAATTGGAGCACAATAGTGACTCGTCTTACCAGAAAGCAACTCTTGCTCGTAGGACAAAAAACTGCATGTGACTCAACTCCATTTAGGACTGGGAAACAAACGCTAGCTCGCCTTCCAAAAACACACTCTGCCTTTGAGAAAAGAGCACTCTTCTACTCTACTGTGTTTCCTATGTGTTCTGAACAGTGAGCTTGCTCAGAAAAAAAAACTGTGCTTCCTACACACACGGCCATATCTAGTTCAAGTCTGCTTAGGAAACTGACAAGAACAGTAGCTCCTATTCAGTCCGATACACTGTACTTGCTGGGAACAGACGCGAGTGCTATTTGCACTGTATATGACATTTGGAGCACAACAGTGACTCTTCTTACCAGAAAACAACTCTTGCTTGTAGGACCAGAAACTGCATGTGTCAACTCCACTTAGGACTGGGAAACAAACACTAACTCGCCTTACAAGAAACACACTCTGATTTAGAGAAAAAAGCACTCTTCTACTCTATTGTGTTTCCTAAGAGGTCCGAACAGTGAACTTGCTCAGAACAAAAGAACTGTGCTTCCTACACACACGGCCATATCTAGTTCAATTCTCCTCAGGAACCTGACAAGAACAGTAGATCCTCTTCAGTCCAATACACTATACTGCTGGGAACAGACAACAGTGCTATTAGTCCTGTGTATGGCAATGGCAGCGCAATAGTGACTCTTCTTACCATAAAACAATTCTTGCTCGTAGGACCAAAAACTGCCTGTGACAACTCCGTTTAGGACTGGTAAACAAAGGCGAGCTCGCTTTACAAGAAACACACTCTGCTTTAGAGAAAAGAGCACTCTTCTACTCTACTGTGTTCCCTATGGGATCCTAACAGTGAGCTTGCTCAGAACAAAAAAACTGTGCTTCCTACAAACATGGCCATATCTAGTTCAAGTCTGATTAGGAACCTGACAAGAACAGTAGATCCTCTTCCGTCCAATGCAATGTACTTGCTGGGAAGAGATGCCAGTGCTATTTGTCCTGTGTATATCAATGGCAGCGCAATAGGGACTCTTCTTACCAGAAAACAACTCTTGCTTGCAGGACCAGAAACTGCATGTGATTCAACTCCTTTTAGGACTGGGAAACAAACGCTAGCTCGCCTTACAAGAAATACACTCTGCTTTTGAGAAAAGAGCATTCTTCTACTCTACTGTGTTTCCTATAGGCCAGAACAGTGAGCTTGCTCAGAACAAAAGAACTGTGCTTCTTACACACACGGGCCATATCTAGTTCAACTCTGCTTAGGAAACTGACAAGAACAGTAGCTCCTCTTCAGTCCAATACACTGTACTTGCTCGGAACAGAAGCGAGTGCTATTTGCACTGTGTATGGAAATTGGAGCACAATAGTGACTCGTCTTACCAGAAAACAACTCTTGCTCGTAACACAAAAAACTGCATGTGACTCAACTCCATTTAGGACTGGGAAAACAAACACTAGCTCGCCTTCCAAGAAACACACTCTGCTTTTGAGAAAAGAGCACTCTTCTACTCTACTGTTTCCTATGTGTTACGAACAGTGAGCTTGCTCAGAATAAAAAAACTGTGCTCCTACAAACACACGGCCACATCTATTTCAAGTCTGCTTAGAACCTGACAAGAACAGTAGATCCTCTTCAGTCCGATACACTGTACTTGCTGGGAACAGACGGGAGGGCTATTTGCACTGTGTATGGCAATGGGAGCGCAATAGTGACTTTCCTTACCAGAAAACAACTCTTGCTCGTAGGACCAGAAAATGCATGTGATTCAACTCCATTTAGGACTGGGAAACAAATGCTAGCTCGCCTTACATGAAACACACTCTGCTTTTGAGAAAAGAGCACTCTTGTACTCTACTGTGTTTTCTATGGGGTCCAAACAGTGTGCTTGCTCAGAAAAAAGAACTGTGCTTCCTACATACACGGGCCATATCTAGTTCAACTCTGCTTAGGAAACTACAAGAACAGTAGCTCCTCTTCAGTCCAATACACTGTACTTGCTCGGAACAGACGCGAGTGCTATTTGCACTGTGTATGGCAATTGGAGCACAATAGTGACTCGTCTTACCAGAAAACAACTCTTGCTCGTAGGACAAAAAACTGCATGTGACTCAACTCCATTTAGGACTGGGAAACAAACGCTAGCTCGCCTTCCAAAAACACACTCTGCCTTTGAGAAAAGAGCACTCTTCTACTCTACCTGTGTTTTCTCTGTGTTCTGACAGTGAGCTTGCTCAGAACAAAAAACTGTGCTTCCTACACACACGGCCATATCTAGTTCAACTCTGCTTAGGAAACTGACAAGAACAGTAGCTCCTCTTCAGTCTGATACACTGTACTTGCTGGGAACAGACGCATGTGCTATTTGCACTGTATATGACATTTGGAGCACAATAGTGACTTTACTTAACAAAAAACAACTTTTGCACGCCTAGGACCAGAAACTGCATGTGATTCAACTCCATATAGGACTGGGAACAAACGCTAGTTCCCCTTACAAGAAAAACAATCTGCTTTTGAGAAAAGAGCACTCTTCTACTCTACTGTGTTTCCTATAGGGCCAGAACAGTGAGCTTGCTCAGAACAAAAAGAACTGTGCTTCCTACACACACGGCCAAATCTAGTTCAACTCTGCTTAGGAACCTGACAAGAACAGTAGATCCTCTTCAGTCCAATACACTGTACATGCTGGGAACAGACGCGTGTGCTATTTGCCCTGTGTATGACAATGGGAGCACAATAGTGACTCTTCTTACCAGAAAACAACTCTTGCTCGTAGGACCAGAAACTGCATGTGATTCAACTCCACTTAGGACTGGGAAACAAAACACTAACTCGCCTTACAAGAAACACACTCTGATTTAGAGAAAAAAGCACTCTTCTACTCTATTGTGTTTCCTAAGAGGTCCGAACAGTGAACTTGCTCAGAACAAAAGAACTGTGCTTCCTACACACACGGCCATATCTAGTTCAATTCTCCTTAGGAACCTGACATGAACAGTAGATCCTCTTCAGTCCAATACACTATACTGCTGGGAACAGACAACAGTGCTATTAGTCCTGTGTATGGCAATGGCAGCGCAATAGTGACTCTTCTTACCATAAAACAACTCTTGCTCGTAGGACCAGAAACTGCATGTGATTACACTCCATTTAGGACTGGGAAACAAACGCTAGCTCGCCTTACAAGAAACACACTCTGCCTTTAGAGAAAAGAGCACTCTTCTACTCTACTGTGTTTCCTATAGGTCCAGAACAGTGAGCTTGCTCAGAAGAAAAGAACTGTGCTTCCTACACTCGGGCCATATCTAGTTCAACTCTGCTTAGGAAACTGACAAGAACAGTAGCTCCTCTTCAGTCCAATACACTCTACTTGCTCGGAACAGACGCGAGTGCTATTTGCACTGTGTATGGCAATTGGAGCACAATAGTGACTCGTCTTACCAGAAAACAACTCTTGCTCGTAGGACAAAAAACTGCATGTTACTCAACTCCATTTAGGACTGGGAAACAAACGCTAGCTCGACTTCCAAAAACACACTCTGCTTTTGAGAAAAGAGCACTCTTCTACTCTACTGTGTTTCCTATGTGTTCCGAACAGTGAGCTTGCTCAGAACAAAAAAACTCTGCTTCCTACACACACGGCCATATCTAGATCAAGTCTGCTTAGGAAACTGACAAGAACAGTAGCTCCTATTCAGTCCGATACACTGTACTTGCTGGGAACAGACGCGAGTGCTATTTGCACTGTATATGACATTTGGAGCACAACAGTGACTCTTCTTACCAGAAAACAACTCTTGCTTGTAGGACCAGAAACTGCATGTGATTCAACTCCACTTAGGACTGGGAAACAAACACTAACTCGCCTTACAAGAAACACACTCTGATTTAGAGAAAAAAGCACTCTTCTACTCTATTGTGTTTCCTAAGAGGTCCGAACAGTGAACTTGCTCAGAACAAAAGAACTGTGCTTCCTACACACACGGCCATATCTAGTTCAATTCTCCTTAGGAACCTGACAAGAACAGTAGATCCTCTTCAGTCCAATACACTATACTGCTGGGAACAGACAACAGTGCTATTAGTCCTGTGTATGGCAATGGCAGCGCAATAGTGACTCTTCTTACCATAAAACAATTCTTGCTCGTAGGACCAAAAACTGCCTGTGACAACTCCGTTTAGGACTGGTAAACAAAGGCGAGCTCGCTTTACAAGAAACACACTCTGCTTTAGAGAAAAGAGCACTCTTCTACTCTACTGTGTTCCCTATGGGATCCTAACAGTGAGCTTGCTCAGAAAAAAAAAAACTGTGCTTCCTACAAACATGGCCATATCTAGTTCAAGTCTGATTAGGAACCTGACAAGAACAGTAGATCCTCTTCGTCCAATGCAATGTACTTGCTGGGAAGAGATGCCAGTGCTATTTGTCCTGTGTATATCAATGGCAGCGCAATAGTGACTCTTCTTACCAGAAAACAACTCTTGCTTGTAGGACCAGAAACTGCATGTGATTCAACTCCATTTAGGACTGGGAAACAAACGCTAGCTCGCCTTACAAGAAATACACTCTGCTTTTGAGAAAAGAGCATTCTTCTACTCTACTGTGTTTCCTATAGGGCCAGAACAGTGAGCTTGCTCAGAACAAAAGAACTGTGCTTCTTACACACACGGGCCATATCTAGTTCAACTCTGCTTAGGAAACTGACAAGAACAGTAGCTCCTCTT
>NW_026737745.1:0-33289 GCF_949786415.1 Peromyscus eremicus | reverse complement strand
GGGAAACAAACGCTAGCTCGCCTTGCAAGAAACACACTCTGCTTTTGAGAAAACAGCACTCTTCTACTCTCCTGTGTTTCCTATAGGGCCAGAACAGTGAGCTTGCTCAGAACAAAAGAACTGTGCTTCCTACACACACGGGGCATATCTAGTTCAACTCTGCTTAGGAAACTGACCAGAACAGTAGCTTCTCTTCAGTCCAATACACGGTACTTGCTGGGAACAGACGCGAGTGCTATTTGCACTGTGTATGGCAATGGGAGCGCAATAGTGACTCTTCTTAGCAGAAAACAACTCTTGCTCGTAGGACCAGAAACTGCATGGGATTCAACTCCGTTTAGGACTGGGAAACAAACGCTAGCTCGCCTTGCAAGAAACACACTCTGCTTTTGAGAAAACAGCACTCTTCTACTCTCCTGTGTTTCCTATAGGGCCAGAACAGTGAGCTTGCTCAGAACCAAAGAACTGTGCTTCCTACACACACGGGGCATATCTAGTTCAACTCTGCTTAGGAAACTGACCAGAACAGTAGCTTCTCTTCAGTCCAATACACTGTACTTGCTGGGAACAGACGCGAGTGCTATTTGCACTGTGTATGGCAATGGGAGCGCAATAGTGACTCTTCTTAGCAGAAAACAACTCTTGCTCGTAGGACCAGAAACTGCATGGGATTCAACTCCGTTTAGGACTGGGAAACAAACGCTAGCTCGCCTTGCAAGAAACACACTCTGCTTTTGAGAAAACAGCACTCTTCTACTCTCCTGTGTTTCCTATAGGGCCAGAACAGTGAGCTTGCTCAGAACAAAAGAACTGTGCTTCCTACACACACGGGGCATATCTAGTTCAACTCTGCTTAGGAAACTGACCAGAACAGTAGCTTCTCTTCAGTCCAATACACTGTACTTGCTGGGAACAGACGCGAGTGCTATTTGCACTGTGTATGGCAATGGGAGCGCAATAGTGACTCTTCTTAGCAGAAAACAACTCTTGCTCGTAGGACCAGAATCTGCATGGGATTCAACTCCGTTTAGGACTGGGAAACAAACGCTAGCTCGCCTTGCAAGAAACACACTCTGCTTTTGAGAAAACAGCACTCTTCTACTCTCCTGTGTTTCCTATAGGGCCAGAAGAGTGAGCTTGCTCAGAACAAAACAACTGTGCTTCCTACACACACGGGGCATATCTAGTTCAACTCTGCTTAGGAAACTGACCAGAACAGTAGCTTCTCTTCAGTCCAATACACTGTACTTGCTGGGAACAGACGCCAGTGCTATTTGCACTGTGTATGGCAATGGGAGCACAATAGTGACTCTTCTAAGCAGAAAACAACTCTTGCTCGTAGGACCAGAAACTGCATGGGATTCAACTCCGTTTAGGACTGGGAAACAAACGCTAGCTCGCCTTGCAAGAAACACACTCTGCTTTTGAGAAAACAGCACTCTTCTACTCTCCTGTGTTTCCTATAGGGCCAGAACAGTGAGCTTGCTCAGAACAAAAGAACTGTGCTTCCTACACACACGGGGCATATCTAGTTCAACTCTGCTTAGGAAACTGACCAGAACAGTAGCTTCTCTTCAGTCCAATACACTGTACTTGCTGGGAACAGACGCGAGTGCTATTTGCACTGTGTATGGCAATGGGAGCGCAATAGTGACTCTTCTTAGCAGAAAACAACTCTTGCTCGTAGGACCAGAAACTGCATGGGATTCAACTCCGTTTAGGACTGGGAAACAAACGCTAGCTCGCCTTGCAAGAAACACACTCTGCTTTTGAGAAAACAGCACTCTTCTACTCTCCTGTGTTTCCTATAGGGCCAGAACAGTGAGCTTGCTCAGAACAAAAGAACTGTGCTTCCTACACACACGGGGCATATCTAGTTCAACTCTGCTTAGGAAACTGACCAGAACAGCAGCTTCTCTTCAGTCCAATACACTGTACTTGCTGGGAACAGACGCGAGTGCTATTTGCACTGTGTATGGCAATGGGAGCGCAATAGTGACTCTTCTTAGCAGAAAACAACTCTTGCTCGTAGGATCAGAAACAGCGTGGGATTCAACTCCGTTTAGGACTGGGAAACAAACGCTAGCTCGCCTTGCAAGAAACACACTCTGCTTTTGAGAAAACAGCACTCTTCTACTCTCCTGTGTTTCCTATAGGGCCAGAACAGTGAGCTTGCTCAGAACAAAAGAACTGTGCTTCCTACACACATGGGGCATATCTAGTTCAACTCTGCTTAGGAAACTGACCAGAACAGTAGCTTCTCTTCAGTCCAATACACTGTACTTGCTGGGAACAGACGCGAGTGCTATTTGCACTGTGTATGGCAATGGGAGCGCAATAGTGACTCTTCTTAGCAGAAAACAACTCTTGCTCGTAGGACCAGCAACTGCATGGGATTCTACTCCGCTTAGGACTGGGAAACAAACGCTAGCTCGCCTTGCAGGAAACACACTCTGCTTTTGAGAAAACAGCACTCTTCTACTCTTCTGTGTTTCCTATAGGGCCAGAACAGTGAGCTTGCTCAGAACAAAAGAACTGTGCTTCCTACACACACGGGCCATATCTAGTTCAACTCTGCTTAGGAAACTGACCAGAACAGTAGCTTCTCTTCAGTCCAATACACTGTACTTGCTGGGAACAGACGCGAGTGCTATTTGCACTGTGTATGGCAATGGGAGCGCAATAGTGACTCTTCTAAGCAGAAAACAACTCTTGCTCGTAGGACCAGAATCTGCATGGGATTCAACTCCGTTTAGGACTGGGAAACAAACGCTAGCTCGCCTTGCAAGAAACACACTCTGCTTTTGAGAAAACAGCACTCTTCTACTCTCCTGTGTTTCCTATAGGGCCAGAACAGTGAGCTTGCTCAGAACAAAAGAACTGTGCTTCCTACACACACGGGGCATATCTAGTTCAACTCTGCTTAGGAAACTGACCAGAACAGTAGCTTCTCTTCAGTCCAATACACTGTACTTGCTGGGAACAGACGCGAGTGCTATTTGCACTGTGTATGGCAATGGGAGCGCAATAGTGACTCTTCTTAGCAGAAAACAACTCTTGCTCGTAGGACCAGAAACTGCATGGGATTCAACTCCGTTTAGGACTGGGAAACAAACGCTAGCTCGCCTTGCAAGAAACACACTCTGCTTTTGAGAAAACAGCACTCTTCTACTCTCCTGTGTTTCCTATAGGGCCAGAACAGTGAGCTTGCTCAGAACAAAAGAACTGTGCTTCCTACACACACGGGGCATATCTAGTTCAACTCTGCTTAAGAAACTGACAAGAACAGTAGCTTCTCTTCAGTGCAATACACTGTACTTGCTGGGAACAGACGCGAGTGCTATTTGCACTGTGTATGGCAATGGGAGCGCAATAGTGACTCTTCTTAGCAGAAAACAACTCTTGCTCGTAGGACCAGAAACTGCATGGGATTCTACTCCGTTTAGGACTGGGAAACAAACGCTAGCTCGCCTTGCAAGAAACACACTCTGCTTTTGAGAAAACAGCACTCTTCTACTCTCCTGTGTTTCCTATAGGGCCAGAACAGTGAGCTTGCTCAGAACAAAAGAACTGTGCTTCCTACACACACGGGGCATATCTAGTTCAACTCTGCTTAGGAAACTGACAAGAACAGTAGCTTCTCTTCAGTCCAATACACTGTACTTGCTGGGAACAGACGCGAGTGCTATTTGCACTGTGTATGGCAATGGGAGCGCAATAGTGACTCTTCTTAGCAGAAAACAACTCTTGCTCGTAGGACCAGAAACTGCATGGGATTCAACTCCGTTTAGGACTGGGAAACAAACGCTAGCTCGCCTTGCAAGAAACACACTCTGCTTTTGAGAAAACAGCACTCTTCTACTCTCCTGTGTTTCCTATAGGGCCAGAACAGTGAGCTTGCTCAGAACAAAAGAACTGTGCTTCCTACACACACGGGGCATATCTAGTTCAACTCTGCTTAGGAAACTGACAAGAACAGTAGCTTCTCTTCAGTCCAATACACTGTACTTGCTGGGAACAGACGCGAGTGCTATTTGCACTGTGTATGGCAATGGGAGCGCAATAGTGACTCTTCTTAGCAGAAAACAACTCTTGCTCGTAGGACCACAAACTGCATGGGATTCAACTCCGTTTAGGACTGGGAAACAAACGCTAGCTCGCCTTGCAAGAAACACACTCTGCTTTTGAGAAAACAGCACTCTTCTACTCTCCTGTGTTTCCTATAGGGCCAGAACAGTGAGCTTGCTCAGAACAAAAGAACTGTGCTTCCTACACACACGGGGCATATCTAGTTCAACTCTGCTTAGGAAACTGACCAGAACAGTAGCTTCTCTTCAGTCCAATACACTGTACTTGCTGGGAACAGACGCGAGTGCTATTTGCACTGTGTATGGCAATGGGAGCGCAATAGTGACTCTTCTTAGCAGAAAACAACTCTTGCTCGTAGGACCAGAATCTGCATGGGATTCAACTCCGTTTAGGACTGGGAAACAAACGCTAGCTCGCCTTGCAAGAAACACACTCTGCTTTTCAGAAAACAGCACTCTTCTACTCTCCTGTGTTTCCTATAGGGCCAGAACAGTGAGCTTGCTCAGAACAAAAGAACTGTGCTTCCTACACACACGGGGCATATCTAGTTCAACTCTGCTTAGGAAACTGACCAGAACAGTAGCTTCTCTTCAGTCCAATACACTGTACTTGCTGGGAACAGACGCGAGTGCTATTTGCACTGTGTATGGCAATGGGAGCGCAATAGTGACTCTTCTTAGCAGAAAACAACTCTTGCTCGTAGGACCAGAAACTGCATGGGATTCAACTCCGTTTAGGACTGGGAAACAAACGCTAGCTCGCCTTGCAAGAAACACACTCTGCTTTTGAGAAAACAGCACTCTTCTACTCTCCTGTGTTTCCTATAGGGCCAGAACAGTGAGCTTGCTCAGAACAAAAGAACTGTGCTTCCTACACACACGGGGCATATCTAGTTCAACTCTGCTTAGGAAACTGACCAGAACAGTAGCTTCGCTTCAGTCCAATACACTGTACTTGCTGGGAACAGACGCGAGTGCTATTTGCACTGTGTATGGCAATGGGAGCGCAATAGTGACTCTTCTTAGCAGAAAACAACTCTTGCTCGTAGGACCAGAAACTGCATGGGATTCAACTCCGTTTAGGACTGGGAAACAAACGCTAGCTCGCCTTGCAAGAAACACACTCTGCTTTTGAGAAAACAGCACTCTTCTACTCTCCTGTGTTTCCTATAGGGCCAGAACAGTGAGCTTGCTCAGAACAAAAGAACTGTGCTTCCTACACACACGGGGCATATCTAGTTCAACTCTGCTTAGGAAACTGACCAGAACAGTAGCTTCTCTTCAGTCCAATACACTGTACTTGCTGGGAACAGACGCGAGTGCTATTTGCACTGTGTATGGCAATGGGAGCGCAATAGTGACTCTTCTTAGCAGAAAACAACTCTTGCTCGTAGGACCAGAAACTGCATGGGATTCAACTCCGTTTAGGACTGGGAAACAAACGCTAGCTCGCCTTGCAAGAAACACACTCTGCTTTTGAGAAAACAGCACTCTTCTACTCTCCTGTGTTTCCTATAGGGCCAGAACAGTGAGCTTGCTCAGAACAAAAGAACTGTGCTTCCTACACACACGGGGCATATCTAGTTCAACTCTGCTTAAGAAACTGACAAGAACAGTAGCTTCTCTTCAGTCCAATACACTGCACTTGCTGGGAACAGACGCGAGTGCTATTTGCACTGTGTATGGCAATGGGAGCGCAATAGTGACTCTTCTTAGCAGAAAACAACTCTTGCTCGTAGGACCAGAAACTGCATGGGATTCAACTCCGTTTAGGACTGGGAAACAAACGCTAGCTCGCCTTGCAAGAAACACACTCTGCTTTTGAGAAAACAGCACTCTTCTACTCTCCTGTGTTTCCTATAGGGCCAGAACAGTGAGCTTGCTCAGAACAAAAGAACTGTGCTTCCTACACACACAGGGCATATCTAGTTCAACTCTGCTTAGGAAACTGACAAGAACAGTAGCTTCTCTTCAGTCCAATACACTGTACTTGCTGGGAACAGACGCGAGTGCTATTTGCACTGTGTATGGCAATGGGAGCGCAATAGTGACTCTTCTTAGCAGAAAACAACTCTTGCTCGTAGGACCAGCAACTGCATGGGATTCTACTCCGCTTAGGACTGGGAAACAAACGCTAGCTCGCCTTGCAAGAAACACACTCTGCTTTTGAGAAAACAGCACTCTTCTACTCTTCTGTGTTTCCTATAGGGCCAGAACAGTGAGCTTGCTCAGAACAAAAGAACTGTGCTTCCTACACACACGGGCCATATCTAGTTCAACTCTGCTTAGGAAACTGACCAGAACAGTAGCTTCTCTTCAGTCCAATACACTGTACTTGCTGGGAACAGACGCGAGTGCTATTTGCACTGTGTATGGCAATGGGAGC
Source organism: Peromyscus eremicus (assembly GCF_949786415.1). NCBI lineage: Eukaryota > Metazoa > Chordata > Mammalia > Rodentia > Cricetidae > Peromyscus > Peromyscus eremicus. The sequence continues at coordinate 26,815 of NW_026737745.1, read as the reverse complement.
GCAATAGTGACTCTTCTTAGCAGAAAACAACTCTTGCTCGTAGGACCACAAACTGCATGGGATTCAACTCCGTTTAGGACTGGGAAACAAACGCTAGCTCGCCTTGCAAGAAACACACTCTGCTTTTGAGAAAACAGCACTCTTCTACTCTCCTGTGTTTCCTATAGGGCCAGAACAGTGAGCTTGCTCAGAACAAAAGAACTGTGCTTCCTACACACACGGGGCATATCTAGTTCAACTCTGCTTAAGAAACTGACAAGAACAGTAGCTTCTCTTCAGTGCAATACACTGTACTTGCTGGGAACAGACGGGAGTGCTATTTGCACTGTGTATGGCAATGGGAGCGCAATAGTGACTCTTCTTAGCAGAAAACAACTCTTGCTCGTAGGACCAGAAACTGCATGGGATTCTACTCCGTTTAGGACTGGGAAACAAACGCTAGCTCGCCTTGCAAGAAACACACTCTGCTTTTGAGAAAACAGCACTCTTCTACTCTCCTGTGTTTCCTATAGGGCCAGAACAGTGAGCTTGCTCAGAACAAAAGAACTGTGCTTCCTACACACACGGGGCATATCTAGTTCAACTCTGCTTAGGAAACTGACCAGAACAGTAGCTTCTCTTCAGTCCAATACACTGTACTTGCTGGGAACAGACGCGAGGGCTATTTGCACTGTGTATGGCAATGGGAGCGCAATAGTGACTCTTCTAAGCAGAAAACAACTCTTGCTCGTAGGACCAGAAACTGCATGGGATTCAACTCCGTTTAGGACTGGGAAACAAACGCTAGCTCGCCTTGCAAGAAACACACTCTGCTTTTGAGAAAACAGCACTCTTCTACTCTCCTGTGTTTCCTATAGGGCCAGAACAGTGAGCTTGCTCAGAACAAAAGAACTGTGCTTCCTACACACACGGGGCATATCTAGTTCAACTCTGCTTAGGAAACTGACCAGAACAGTAGCTTCTCTTCAGTCCAATACACTGTACTTGCTGGGAACAGACGCGAGTGCTATTTGCACTGTGTATGGCAATGGGAGCGCAATAGTGACTCTTCTTAGCAGAAAACAACTCTTGCTCGTAGGACCAGAAACTGCATGGGATTCAACTCCGTTTAGGACTGGGAAACAAACGCTAGCTTGCCTTGCAAGAAACACACTCTGCTTTTGAGAAAACAGCACTCTTCTACTCTCCTGTGTTTCCTATAGGGCCAGAACAGTGAGCTTGCTCAGAACAAAAGAACTGTGCTTCCTACACACACGGGGCATATCTAGTTCAACTCTGCTTAGGAAACTGACCAGAACAGTAGCTTCTCTTCAGTCCAATACACTGTACTTGCTGGGAACAGACGCGAGTGCTATTTGCACTGTGTATGGCAATGGGAGCGCAATAGTGACTCTTCTTAGCAGAAAACAACTCTTGCTCGTAGGACCAGAAACTGCATGGGATTCAACTCCGTTTAGGACTGGGAAACAAACGCTAGCTCGCCTTGCAAGAAACACACTCTGCTTTTGAGAAAATAGCACTCTTCTACTCTCCTGTGTTTCCTATAGGGCCAGAACAGTGAGCTTGCTCAGAACAAAAGAACTGTGCTTCCTACACACACGGGGCATATCTAGTTCAACTCTGCTTAGGAAACTGACAAGAACAGTAGCTTCTCTTCAGTCCAATACACTGTACTTGCTGGGAACAGACGCGAGTGCTATTTGCACTGTGTATGGCAAAGGGAGCGCAATAGTGACTCTTCTTAGCAGAAAACAACTCTTGCTCGTAGGACCACAAACTGCATGGGATTCAACTCCGTTTAGGACTGGGAAACAAACGCTAGCTCGCCTTGCAAGAAACACACTCTGCTTTTGAGAAAACAGCACTCTTCTACTCTCCTGTGTTTCCTATAGGGCCAGAACAGTGAGCTTGCTCAGAACAAAAGAACTGTGCTTCCTACACACACGGGGCATATCTAGTTCAACTCTGCTTAGGAAACTGACCAGAACAGTAGCTTCTCTTCAGTCCAATACACTGTACTTGCTGGGAACAGACGCGAGTGCTATTTGCACTGTGTATGGCAATGGGAGCGCAATAGTGACTCTTCTTAGCAGAAAACAACTCTTGCTCGTAGGACCAGAATCTGCATGGGATTCAACTCCGTTTAGGACTGGGAAACAAACGCTAGCTCGCCTTGCAAGAAACACACTCTGCTTTTCAGAAAACAGCACTCTTCTACTCTCCTGTGTTTCCTATAGGGCCAGAACAGTGAGCTTGCTCAGAACAAAAGAACTGTGCTTCCTACACACACGGGGCATATCTAGTTCAACTCTGCTTAGGAAACTGACCAGAACAGTAGCTTCTCTTCAGTCCAATACACTGTACTTGCTGGGAACAGACGCGAGTGCTATTTGCACTGTGTATGGCAATGGGAGCGCAATAGTGACTCTTCTTAGCAGAAAACAACTCTTGCTCGTAGGACCAGAAACTGCATGGGATTCAACTCCGTTTAGGACTGGGAAACAAACGCTAGCTCGCCTTGCAAGAAACACACTCTGCTTTTGAGAAAACAGCACTCTTCTACTCTCCTGTGTTTCCTATAGGGCCAGAACAGTGAGCTTGCTCAGAACAAAAGAACTGTGCTTCCTACACACACGGGGCATATCTAGTTCAACTCTGCTTAGGAAACTGACCAGAACAGTAGCTTCGCTTCAGTCCAATACACTGTACTTGCTGGGAACAGACGCGAGTGCTATTTGCACTGTGTATGGCAATGGGAGCGCAATAGTGACTCTTCTTAGCAGAAAACAACTCTTGCTCGTAGGACCAGAAACTGCATGGGATTCAACTCCGTTTAGGACTGGGAAACAAACGCTAGCTCGCCTTGCAAGAAACACACTCTGCTTTTGAGAAAACAGCACTCTTCTACTCTCCTGTGTTTCCTATAGGGCCAGAACAGTGAGCTTGCTCAGAACAAAAGAACTGTGCTTCCTACACACACGGGGCATATCTAGTTCAACTCTGCTTAGGAAACTGACCAGAACAGTAGCTTCTCTTCAGTCCAATACACTGTACTTGCTGGGAACAGACGCGAGTGCTATTTGCACTGTGTATGGCAATGGGAGCGCAATAGTGACTCTTCTTAGCAGAAAACAACTCTTGCTCGTAGGACCAGAAACTGCATGGGATTCAACTCCGTTTAGGACTGGGAAACAAACGCTAGCTCGCCTTGCAAGAAACACACTCTGCTTTTGAGAAAACAGCACTCTTCTACTCTCCTGTGTTTCCTATAGGGCCAGAACAGTGAGCTTGCTCAGAACAAAAGAACTGTGCTTCCTACACACACGGGGCATATCTAGTTCAACTCTGCTTAAGAAACTGACAAGAACAGTAGCTTCTCTTCAGTCCAATACACTGCACTTGCTGGGAACAGACGCGAGTGCTATTTGCACTGTGTATGGCAATGGGAGCGCAATAGTGACTCTTCTTAGCAGAAAACAACTCTTGCTCGTAGGACCAGAAACTGCATGGGATTCAACTCCGTTTAGGACTGGGAAACAAACGCTAGCTCGCCTTGCAAGAAACACACTCTGCTTTTGAGAAAACAGCACTCTTCTACTCTCCTGTGTTTCCTATAGGGCCAGAACAGTGAGCTTGCTCAGAACAAAAGAACTGTGCTTCCTACACACACAGGGCATATCTAGTTCAACTCTGCTTAGGAAACTGACCAGAACAGTAGCTTCTCTTCAGTCCAATACACTGTACTTGCTGGGAACAGACGCGAGTGCTATTTGCACTGTGTATGGCAATGGGAGCGCAATAGTGACTCTTCTTAGCAGAAAACAACTCTTGCTCGTAGGACCAGCAACTGCATGGGATTCTACTCCGCTTAGGACTGGGAAACAAACGCTAGCTCGCCTTGCAAGAAACACACTCTGCTTTTGAGAAAACAGCACTCTTCTACTCTTCTGTGTTTCCTATAGGGCCAGAACAGTGAGCTTGCTCAGAACAAAAGAACTGTGCTTCCTACACACACGGGCCATATCTAGTTCAACTCTGCTTAGGAAACTGACCAGAACAGTAGCTTCTCTTCAGTCCAATACACTGTACTTGCTGGGAACAGACGCGAGTGCTATTTGCACTGTGTATGGCAATGGGAGCGCAATAGTGACTCTTCTTAGCAGAAAACAACTCTTGCTCATAGGACCACAAACTGCATGGGATTCAACTCCGTTTAGGACTGGGAAACAAACGCTAGCTCGCCTTGCAAGAAACACACTCTGCTTTTGAGAAAACAGCACTCTTCTACTCTCCTGTGTTTCCTATAGGGCCAGAACAGTGAGCTTGCTCAGAACAAAAGAACTGTGCTTCCTACACACACGGGGCATATCTAGTTCAACTCTGCTTAAGAAACTGACAAGAACAGTAGCTTCTCTTCAGTGCAATACACTGTACTTGCTGGGAACAGACGGGAGTGCTATTTGCACTGTGTATGGCAATGGGAGCGCAATAGTGACTCTTCTTAGCAGAAAACAACTCTTGCTCGTAGGACCAGAAACTGCATGGGATTCTACTCCGTTTAGGACTGGGAAACAAACGCTAGCTCGCCTTGCAAGAAACACACTCTGCTTTTGAGAAAACAGCACTCTTCTACTCTCCTGTGTTTCCTATAGGGCCAGAACAGTGAGCTTGCTCAGAACAAAAGAACTGTGCTTCCTACACACACGGGGCATATCTAGTTCAACTCTGCTTAGGAAACTGACCAGAACAGTAGCTTCTCTTCAGTCCAATACACTGTACTTGCTGGGAACAGACGCGAGGGCTATTTGCACTGTGTATGGCAATGGGAGCGCAATAGTGACTCTTCTAAGCAGAAAACAACTCTTGCTCGTAGGACCAGAAACTGCATGGGATTCAACTCCGTTTAGGACTGGGAAACAAACGCTAGCTTGCCTTGCAAGAAACACACTCTGCTTTTGAGAAAACAGCACTCTTCTACTCTCCTGTGTTTCCTATAGGGCCAGAACAGTGAGCTTGCTCAGAACAAAAGAACTGTGCTTCCTACACACACGGGGCATATCTAGTTCAACTCTGCTTAGGAAACTGACCAGAACAGTAGCTTCTCTTCAGTCCAATACACTGTACTTGCTGGGAACAGACGCGAGTGCTATTTGCACTGTGTATGGCAATGGGAGCGCAATAGTGACTCTTCTTAGCAGAAAACAACTCTTGCTCGTAGGACCACAAACTGCATGGGATTCAACTCCGTTTAGGACTGGGAAACAAACGCTAGCTCGCCTTGCAAGAAACACACTCTGCTTTTGAGAAAACAGCACTCTTCTACTCTCCTGTGTTTCCTATAGGGCCAGAACAGTGAGCTTGCTCAGAACAAAAGAACTGTGCTTCCTACACACACGGGGCAGATCTAGTTCAACTCTGCTTAGGAAACTGACAAGAACAGTAGCTTCTCTTCAGTCCAATACACTGTACTTGCTGGGAACAGACGCGAGTGCTATTTGCACTGTGTATGGCAATGGGAGCGCAATAGTGACTCTTCTTAGCAGAAAACAACTCTTGCTCGTAGGACCACAAACTGCATGGGATTCAACTCCGTTTAGGACTGGGAAACAAACGCTAGCTCGCCTTGCAAGAAACACACTCTGCTTTTGAGAAAACAGCACTCTTCTACTCTCCTGTGTTTCCTATAGGGCCAGAACAGTGAGCTTGCTCAGAACAAAAGAACTGTGCTTCCTACACACACGGGGCATATCTAGTTCAACTCTGCTTAGGAAACTGACAAGAACAGTAGCTTCTCTTCAGTCCAATACACTGTACTTGCTGGGAACAGACGCGAGTGCTATTTGCACTGTGTATGGCAATGGGAGCGCAATAGTGACTCTTCTTAGCAGAAAACAACTCTTGCTCGTAGGACCAGAATCTGCATGGGATTCAACTCCGTTTAGGACTGGGAAACAAACGCTAGCTCGCCTTGCAAGAAACACACTCTGCTTTTGAGAAAACAGCACTCTTCTACTCTCCTGTGTTTCCTATAGGGCCAGAACAGTGAGCTTGCTCAGAACAAAAGAACTGTGCTTCCTACACACACGGGGCATATCTAGTTCAACTCTGCTTAGGAAACTGACCAGAACAGTAGCTTCTCTTCAGTCCAATACACTGTACTTTCTGGGAACAGACGCGAGTGCTATTTGCACTGTGTATGGCAATGGGAGCGCAATAGTGACTCTTCTTAGCAGAAAACAACTCTTGCTCGTAGGACCAGAAACTGCATGGGATTCAACTCCGTTTAGGACTGGGAAACAAACGCTAGCTCGCCTTGCAAGAAACACACTCTGCTTTTGAGAAAACAGCACTCTTCTACTCTCCTGTGTTTCCTATAGGGCCAGAACAGTGAGCTTGCTCAGAACAAAAGAACTGTGCTTCCTACACACACGGGGCATATCTAGTTCAACTATGCTTAGGAAACTGACCAGAACAGTAGCTTCTCTTCAGTCCAATACACTGTACTTGCTGGGAACAGACGCGAGTGCTATTTGCACTGTGTATGGCAATGGGAGCGCAATAGTGACTCTTCTTAGCAGAAAACAACTCTTGCTCGTAGGACCAGAAACTGCATGGGATTCAACTCCGTTTAGGACTGGGAAACAAACGCTAGCTCGCCTTGCAAGAAACACACTCTGCTTTTGAGAAAACAGCACTCTTCTACTCTCCTGTGTTTCCTATAGGGCCAGAACAGTGAGCTTGCTCAGAACAAAAGAACTGTGCTTCCTACACACACGGGGCATATCTAGTTCAACTCTGCTTAGGAAACTGACCAGAACAGTAGCTTCTCTTCAGTCCAATACACTGTACTTGCTGGGAACAGACGCGAGTGCTATTTGCACTGTGTATGGCAATGGGAGCACAATAGTGACTCTTCTTAGCAGAAAACAACTCTTGCTCGTAGGACCAGAATCTGCATGGGATTCAACTCCGTTTAGGACTGGGAAACAAACGCTAGCTCGCCTTGCAAGAAACACACTCTGCTTTTGAGAAAACAGCACTCTTCTACTCTCCTGTGTTTCCTATAGGGCCAGAACAGTGAGCTTGCTCAGAACAAAAGAACTGTGCTTCCTACACACACGGGGCATATCTAGTTCAACTCTGCTTAGGAAACTGACCAGAACAGTAGCTTCGCTTCAGTCCAATACACTGTACTTGCTGGGAACAGACGCGAGTGCTATTTGCACTGTGTATGGCAATGGGAGCGCAATAGTGACTCTTCTTAGCAGAAAACAACTCTTGCTCGTAGGACCAGAAACTGCATGGGATTCAACTCCGTTTAGGACTGGGAAACAAACGCTAGCTCGCCTTGCAAGAAACACACTCTGCTTTTGAGAAAACAGCACTCTTCTACTCTCCTGTGTTTCCTATAGGGCCAGAACAGTGAGCTTGCTCAGAACAAAAGAACTGTGCTTCCTACACACACGGGGCATATCTAGTTCAACTCTGCTTAGGAAACTGACCAGAACAGTAGCTTCTCTTCAGTCCAATACACTGTACTTGCTGGGAACAGACGCGAGTGCTATTTGCACTGTGTATGGCAATGGGAGCGCAATAGTGACTCTTCTTAGCAGAAAACAACTCTTGCTCGTAGGACCAGAAACTGCATGGGATTCAACTCCGTTTAGGACTGGGAAACAAACGCTAGCTCGCCTTGCAAGAAACACACTCTGCTTTTGAGAAAACAGCACTCTTCTACTCTCCTGTGTTTCCTATAGGGCCAGAACAGTGAGCTTGCTCAGAACAAAAGAACTGTGCTTCCTACACACACGGGGCATATCTAGTTCAACTCTGCTTAAGAAACTGACAAGAACAGTAGCTTCTCTTCAGTCCAATACACTGTAGTTGCTGGGAACAGACGGGAGTGCTATTTGCACTGTGTATGGCAATGGGAGCGCAATAGTGACTCTTCTTAGCAGAAAACAACTCTTGCTCGTAGGACCAGAAACTGCATGGGATTCAACTCCGTTTAGGACTGGGAAACAAACGCTAGCTCGCCTTGCAAGAAACACACTCTGCTTTTGAGAAAACAGCACTCTTCTACTCTCCTGTGTTTCCTATAGGGCCAGAACAGTGAGCTTGCTCAGAACCAAAGAACTGTGCTTCCTACACACACGGGGCATATCTAGTTCAACTCTGCTTAGGAAACTGACCAGAACAGTAGCTTCTCTTCAGTCCAATACACTGTACTTGCTGGGAACAGACGCGAGTGCTATTTGCACTGTGTATGGCAATGGGAGCGCAATAGTGACTCTTCTTAGCAGAAAACAACTCTTGCTCGTAGGACCACAAACTGCATGGGATTCAACTCCGTTTAGGACTGGGAAACAAACGCTAGCTCGCCTTGCAAGAAACACACTCTGCTTTTGAGAAAACAGCACTCTTCTACTCTCCTGTGTTTCCTATAGGGCCAGAACAGTGAGCTTGCTCAGAACAAAAGAACTGTGCTTCCTACACACACCGGGCATATCTAGTTCAACTCTGCTTAGGAAACTGACAAGAACAGTAGCTTCTCTTCAGTCCAATACACTGTAGTTGCTGGGAACAGACGCGAGTGCTATTTGCACTGTGTATGGCAATGGGAGCGCAATAGTGACTCTTCTTAGCAGAAAACAACTCTTGCTCGTAGGACCACAAACTGCATGGGATTCAACTCCGTTTAGGACTGGGAAACAAACGCTAGCTCGTCTTGCAAGAAACACACTCTGCTTTTGAGAAAACAGCACTCTTCTACTCTCCTGTGTTTCCTATAGGGCCAGAACAGTGAGCTTGCTCAGAACAAAAGAACTGTGCTTCCTACACACACGGGGCATATCTAGTTCAACTCTGCTTAGGAAACTGACCAGAACAGTAGCTTCTCTTCAGTCCAATACACTGTACTTGCTGGGAACAGACGCGAGTGCTATTTGCACTGTGTATGGCAATGGGAGCGCAATAGTGACTCTTCTTAGCAGAAAACAACTCTTGCTCGTAGGACCAGACACTGCATGGGATTCAACTCCGTTTAGGACTGGGAAACAAACGCTAGCTCGCCTTGCAAGAAACACACTCTGCTTTTGAGAAAACAGCACTCTTCTACTCTCCTGTGTTTCCTATAGGGCCAGAACAGTGAGCTTGCTCAGAACAAAAGAACTGTGCTTCCTACACACACGGGGCATATCTAGTTCAACTCTGCTTAGGAAACTGACCAGAACAGTAGCTTCTCTTCAGTCCAATACACTGTACTTGCTGGGAACAGACGCGAGTGCTATTTGCACTGTGTATGGCAATGGGAGCGCAATAGTGACTCTTCTAAGCAGAAAACAACTCTTGCTCGTAGGACCAGAAACTGCATGGGATTCAACTCCGTTTAGGACTGGGAAACAAACGCTAGCTCGCCTTGCAAGAAACACACTCTGCTTTTGAGAAAACAGCACTCTTCTACTCTCCTGTGTTTCCTATAGGGCCAGAACAGTGAGCTTGCTCAGAACAAAAGAACTGTGCTTCCTACACACACGGGGCATATCTAGTTCAACTCTGCTTAGGAAACTGACCAGAACAGTAGCTTCTCTTCAGTCCAATACACTGTACTTGCTGGGAACAGACGCGAGTGCTATTTGCACTGTGTATGGCAATGGGAGCGCAATAGTGACTCTTCTTAGCAGAAAACAACTCTTGCTCGTAGGACCAGAAACTGCATGGGATTCAACTCCGTTTAGGACTGGGAAACAAACGCTAGCTCGCCTTGCAAGAAACACACTCTGCTTTTGAGAAAACAGCACTCTTCTACTCTCCTGTGTTTCCTATAGGGCCAGAACAGTGAGCTTGCTCAGAACCAAAGAACTGTGCTTCCTACACACACGGGGCATATCTAGTTCAACTCTGCTTAGGAAACTGACCAGAACAGTAGCTTCTCTTCAGTCCAATACACTGTACTTGCTGGGAACAGACGCGAGTGCTATTTGCACTGTGTATGGCAATGGGAGCGCAATAGTGACTCTTCTTAGCAGAAAACAACTCTTGCTCGTAGGACCAGAAACTGCATGGGATTCAACTCCGTTTAGGACTGGGAAACAAACGCTAGCTCGCCTTGCAAGAAACACACTCTGCTTTTGAGAAAACAGCACTCTTCTACTCTCCTGTGTTTCCTATAGGGCCAGAACAGTGAGCTTGCTCAGAACAAAAGAACTGTGCTTCCTACACACACGGGGCATATCTAGTTCAACTCTGCTTAGGAAACTGACAAGAACAGTAGCTTCTCTTCAGTCCAATACACTGTAGTTGCTGGGAACAGACGCGAGTGCTATTTGCACTGTGTATGGCAATGGGAGCGCAATAGTGACTCTTCTTAGCAGAAAACAACTCTTGCTCGTAGGACCACAAACTGCATGGGATTCAACTCCGTTTAGGACTGGGAAACAAACGCTAGCTCGTCTTGCAAGAAACACACTCTGCTTTTGAGAAAACAGCACTCTTCTACTCTCCTGTGTTTCCTATAGGGCCAGAACAGTGAGCTTGCTCAGAACAAAAGAACTGTGCTTCCTACACACACGGGGCATATCTAGTTCAACTCTGCTTAGGAAACTGACAAGAACAGTAGCTTCTCTTCAGTCCAATACACTGTAGTTGCTGGGAACAGACGCGAGTGCTATTTGCACTGTGTATGGCAATGGGAGCGCAATAGTGACTCTTCTTAGCAGAAAACAACTCTTGCTCGTAGGACCAGAAACTGCATGGGATTCAACTCCGTTTAGGACTGGGAAACAAACGCTAGCTCGTCTTGCAAGAAACACACTCTGCTTTTGAGAAAACAGCACTCTTCTACTCTCCTGTGTTTCCTATAGGGCCAGAACAGTGAGCTTGCTCAGAACAAAAGAACTGTGCTTCCTACACACACGGGGCATATCTAGTTCAACTCTGCTTAGGAAACTGACCAGAACAGTAGCTTCTCTTCAGTCCAATACACTGTACTTGCTGGGAACAGACGCGAGTGCTATTTGCACTGTGTATGGCAATGGGAGCGCAATAGTGACTCTTCTTAGCAGAAAACAACTCTTGCTCGTAGGACCAGAATCTGCATGGGATTCAACTCCGTTTAGGACTGGGAAACAAACGCTAGCTCGCCTTGCAAGAAACACACTCTGCTTTTGAGAAAACAGCACTCTTCTACTCTCCTGTGTTTCCTATAGGGCCAGAACAGTGAGCTTGCTCAGAACAAAAGAACTGTGCTTCCTACACACACGGGGCATATCTAGTTCAACTCTGCTTAGGAAACTGACCAGAACAGTAGCTTCTCTTCAGTCCAATACACTGTACTTGCTGGGAACAGACGCGAGTGCTATTTGCACTGTGTATGGCAATGGGAGCGCAATAGTGACTCTTCTAAGCAGAAAACAACTCTTGCTCGTAGGACCAGAAACTGCATGGGATTCAACTCCGTTTAGGACTGGGAAACAAACGCTAGCTCGCCTTGCAAGAAACACACTCTGCTTTTGAGAAAACAGCACTCTTCTACTCTCCTGTGTTTCCTATAGGGCCAGAACAGTGAGCTTGCTCAGAACAAAAGAACTGTGCTTCCTACACACACGGGGCATATCTAGTTCAACTCTGCTTAGGAAACTGACCAGAACAGTAGCTTCTCTTCAGTCCAATACACTGTACTTGCTGGGAACAGACGCGAGTGCTATTTGCACTGTGTATGGCAATGGGAGCGCAATAGTGACTCTTCTTAGCAGAAAACAACTCTTGCTCGTAGGACCAGAAACTGCATGGGATTCAACTCCGTTTAGGACTGGGAAACAAACGCTAGCTCGCCTTGCAAGAAACACACTCTGCTTTTGAGAAAACAGCACTCTTCTACTCTCCTGTGTTTCCTATAGGGCCAGAACAGTGAGCTTGCTCAGAAAAAAAGAACTGTGCTTCCTACACACACGGGGCATATCTAGTTCAACTCTGCTTAGGAAACTGACAAGAACAGTAGCTTCTCTTCAGTCCAATACACGGTACTTGCTGGGAACAGACGCGAGTGCTATTTGCACTGTGTATGGCAATGGGAGCGCAATAGTGACTCTTCTTAGCAGAAAACAACTCTTGCTCGTAGGACCAGAAACTGCATGGGATTCAACTCCGTTTAGGACTGGGAAACAAACGCTAGCTCGCCTTGCAAGAAACACACTCTGCTTTTGAGAAAACAGCACTCTTCTACTCTCCTGTGTTTCCTATAGGGCCAGAACAGTGAGCTTGCTCAGAACCAAAGAACTGTGCTTCCTACACACACGGGGCATATCTAGTTCAACTCTGCTTAGGAAACTGACCAGAACAGTAGCTTCTCTTCAGTCCAATACACTGTACTTGCTGGGAACAGACGCGAGTGCTATTTGCACTGTGTATGGCAATGGGAGCGCAATAGTGACTCTTCTTAGCAGAAAACAACTCTTGCTCGTAGGACCAGAAACTGCATGGGATTCAACTCCGTTTAGGACTGGGAAACAAACGCTAGCTCGCCTTGCAAGAAACACACTCTGCTTTTGAGAAAACAGCACTCTTCTACTCTCCTGTGTTTCCTATAGGGCCAGAACAGTGAGCTTGCTCAGAACAAAAGAACTGTGCTTCCTACACACACGGGGCATATCTAGTTCAACTCTGCTTAGGAAACTGACCAGAACAGTAGCTTCTCTTCAGTCCAATACACTGTACTTGCTGGGAACAGACGCGAGTGCTATTTGCACTGTGTATGGCAATGGGAGCGCAATAGTGACTCTTCTTAGCAGAAAACAACTCTTGCTCGTAGGACCAGAAACTGCATGGGATTCAACTCCGTTTAGGACTGGGAAACAAACGCTAGCTCGCCTTGCAAGAAACACACTCTGCTTTTGAGAAAACAGCACTCTTCTACTCTCCTGTGTTTCCTATAGGGCCAGAACAGTGAGCTTGCTCAGAACAAAAGAACTGTGCTTCCTACACACACGGGGCATATCTAGTTCAACTCTGCTTAGGAAACTGACCAGAACAGTAGCTTCTCTTCAGTCCAATACACTGTACTTGCTGGGAACAGACGCGAGTGCTATTTGCACTGTGTATGGCAATGGGAGCGCAATAGTGACTCTTCTTAGCAGAATACAACTCTTGCTCGTAGGACCACAAACTGCATGGGATTCAACTCCGTTTAGGACTGGGAAACAAACGCTAGCTCGCCTTGCAAGAAACACACTCTGCTTTTGAGAAAACAGCACTCTTCTACTCTCCTGTGTTTCCTATAGGGCCAGAACAGTGAGCTTGCTCAGAACAAAAGAACTGTGCTTCCTACACACACGGGGCATATCTAGTTCAACTCTGCTTAGGAAACTGACAAGAACAGTAGCTTCTCTTCAGTCCAATACACTGTAGTTGCTGGGAACAGACGCGAGTGCTATTTGCACTGTGTATGGCAATGGGAGCGCAATAGTGACTCTTCTTAGCAGAAAACAACTCTTGCTCGTAGGACCACAAACTGCATGGGATTCAACTCCGTTTAGGACTGGGAAACAAACGCTAGCTCGTCTTGCAAGAAACACACTCTGCTTTTGAGAAAACAGCACTCTTCTACTCTCCTGTGTTTCCTATAGGGCCAGAACAGTGAGCTTGCTCAGAACAAAAGAACTGTGCTTCCTACACACACGGGGCATATCTAGTTCAACTCTGCTTAGGAAACTGACCAGAACAGTAGCTTCTCTTCAGTCCAATACACTGTACTTGCTGGGAACAGACGCGAGTGCTATTTGCACTGTGTATGGCAATGGGAGCGCAATAGTGACTCTTCTTAGCAGAAAACAACTCTTGCTCGTAGGACCAGAATCTGCATGGGATTCAACTCCGTTTAGGACTGGGAAACAAACGCTAGCTCGCCTTGCAAGAAACACACTCTGCTTTTGAGAAAACAGCACTCTTCTACTCTCCTGTGTTTCCTATAGGGCCAGAACAGTGAGCTTGCTCAGAACAAAAGAACTGTGCTTCCTACACACACGGGGCATATCTAGTTCAACTCTGCTTAGGAAACTGACCAGAACAGTAGCTTCTCTTCAGTCCAATACACTGTACTTGCTGGGAACAGACGCGAGTGCTATTTGCACTGTGTATGGCAATGGGAGCGCAATAGTGACTCTTCTAAGCAGAAAACAACTCTTGCTCGTAGGACCAGAAACTGCATGGGATTCAACTCCGTTTAGGACTGGGAAACAAACGCTAGCTCGCCTTGCAAGAAACACACTCTGCTTTTGAGAAAACAGCACTCTTCTACTCTCCTGTGTTTCCTATAGGGCCAGAACAGTGAGCTTGCTCAGAACAAAAGAACTGTGCTTCCTACACACACGGGGCATATCTAGTTCAACTCTGCTTAGGAAACTGACCAGAACAGTAGCTTCTCTTCAGTCCAATACACTGTACTTGCTGGGAACAGACGCGAGTGCTATTTGCACTGTGTATGGCAATGGGAGCGCAATAGTGACTCTTCTTAGCAGAAAACAACTCTTGCTCGTAGGACCAGACACTGCATGGGATTCAACTCCGTTTAGGACTGGGAAACAAACGCTAGCTCGCCTTGCAAGAAACACACTCTGCTTTTGAGAAAACAGCACTCTTCTACTCTCCTGTGTTTCCTATAGGGCCAGAACAGTGAGCTTGCTCAGAACAAAAGAACTGTGCTTCCTACACACACGGGGCATATCTAGTTCAACTCTGCTTAGGAAACTGACCAGAACAGTAGCTTCTCTTCAGTCCAATACACGGTACTTGCTGGGAACAGACGCGAGTGCTATTTGCACTGTGTATGGCAATGGGAGCGCAATAGTGACTCTTCTTAGCAGAAAACAACTCTTGCTCGTAGGACCAGAAACTGCATGGGATTCAACTCCGTTTAGGACTGGGAAACAAACGCTAGCTCGCCTTGCAAGAAACACACTCTGCTTTTGAGAAAACAGCACTCTTCTACTCTCCTGTGTTTCCTATAGGGCCAGAACAGTGAGCTTGCTCAGAACCAAAGAACTGTGCTTCCTACACACACGGGGCATATCTAGTTCAACTCTGCTTAGGAAACTGACCAGAACAGTAGCTTCTCTTCAGTCCAATACACTGTACTTGCTGGGAACAGACGCGAGTGCTATTTGCACTGTGTATGGCAATGGGAGCGCAATAGTGACTCTTCTTAGCAGAAAACAACTCTTGCTCGTAGGACCAGAAACTGCATGGGATTCAACTCCGTTTAGGACTGGGAAACAAACGCTAGCTCGCCTTGCAAGAAACACACTCTGCTTTTGAGAAAACAGCACTCTTCTACTCTCCTGTGTTTCCTATAGGGCCAGAACAGTGAGCTTGCTCAGAACAAAAGAACTGTGCTTCCTACACACACGGGGCATATCTAGTTCAACTCTGCTTAGGAAACTGACCAGAACAGTAGCTTCTCTTCAGTCCAATACACTGTACTTGCTGGGAACAGACGCGAGTGCTATTTGCACTGTGTATGGCAATGGGAGCGCAATAGTGACTCTTCTTAGCAGAAAACAACTCTTGCTCGTAGGACCAGAATCTGCATGGGATTCAACTCCGTTTAGGACTGGGAAACAAACGCTAGCTCGCCTTGCAAGAAACACACTCTGCTTTTGAGAAAACAGCACTCTTCTACTCTCCTGTGTTTCCTATAGGGCCAGAACAGTGAGCTTGCTCAGAACAAAAGAACTGTGCTTCCTACACACACGGGGCATATCTAGTTCAACTCTGCTTAGGAAACTGACCAGAACAGTAGCTTCTCTTCAGTCCAATACACTGTACTTGCTGGGAACAGACGCGAGTGCTATTTGCACTGTGTATGGCAATGGGAGCACAATAGTGACTCTTCTAAGCAGAAAACAACTCTTGCTCGTAGGACCAGAAACTGCATGGGATTCAACTCCGTTTAGGACTGGGAAACAAACGCTAGCTCGCCTTGCAAGAAACACACTCTGCTTTTGAGAAAACAGCACTCTTCTACTCTCCTGTGTTTCCTATAGGGCCAGAACAGTGAGCTTGCTCAGAACAAAAGAACTGTGCTTCCTACACACACGGGGCATATCTAGTTCAACTCTGCTTAGGAAACTGACCAGAACAGTAGCTTCTCTTCAGTCCAATACACTGTACTTGCTGGGAACAGACGCGAGTGCTATTTGCACTGTGTATGGCAATGGGAGCGCAATAGTGACTCTTCTTAGCAGAAAACAACTCTTGCTCGTAGGACCACAAACTGCATGGGATTCAACTCCGTTTAGGACTGGGAAACAAACGCTAGCTCGCCTTGCAAGAAACACACTCTGCTTTTGAGAAAACAGCACTCTTCTACTCTCCTGTGTTTCCTATAGGGCCAGAACAGTGAGCTTGCTCAGAACAAAAGAACTGTGCTTCGTACACACACGGGGCATATCTAGTTCAACTCTGCTTAGGAAACTGACCAGAACAGCAGCTTCTCTTCAGTCCAATACACTGTACTTGCTGGGAACAGACGCGAGTGCTACTTGCACTGTGTATGGCAATGGGAGCACAATAGTGACTCTTCTTAGCAGAAAACAACTCTTGCTCGTAGGACCACAAACTGCATGGGATTCAACTCCGTTTAGGACTGGGAAACAAACGCTAGCTCGCCTTGCAAGAAACACACTCTGCTTTTGAGAAAACAGCACTCTTCTACTCTCCTGTGTTTCCTATAGGGCCAGAACAGTGAGCTTGCTCAGAACAAAAGAACTGTGCTTCCTACACACACGGGGCATATCTAGTTCAACTCTGCTTAGGAAACTGACCAGAACAGTAGCTTCTCTTCAGTCCAATACACTGTACTTGCTGGGAACAGACGCGAGTGCTATTTGCACTGTGTATGGCAATGGGAGCACAATAGTGACTCTTCTAAGCAGAAAACAACTCTTGCTCGTAGGACCAGAAACTGCATGGGATTCAACTCCGTTTAGGACTGGGAAACAAACGCTAGCTCGCCTTGCAAGAAACACACTCTGCTTTTGAGAAAACAGCACTCTTCTACTCTCCTGTGTTTCCTATAGGGCCAGAACAGTGAGCTTGCTCAGAACAAAAGAACTGTGCTTCCTACACACACGGGGCATATCTAGTTCAACTCTGCTTAGGAAACTGACCAGAACAGTAGCTTCTCTTCAGTCCAATACACTGTACTTGCTGGGAACAGACGCGAGTGCTATTTGCATTGTGTATGGCAATGGGAGCGCAATAGTGACTCTTCTTAGCAGAAAACAACTCTTGCTCGTAGGACCACAAACTGCATGGGATTCAACTCCGTTTAGGACTGGGAAACAAACGCTAGCTCGCCTTGCAAGAAACACACTCTGCTTTTGAGAAAACAGCACTCTTCTACTCTCCTGTGTTTCCTATAGGGCCAGAACAGTGAGCTTGCTCAGAACAAAAGAACTGTGCTTCCTACACACACGGGGCATATCTAGTTCAACTCTGCTTAGGAAACTGACCAGAACAGCAGCTTCTCTTCAGTCCAATACACTGTACTTGCTGGGAACAGACGCGAGTGCTACTTGCACTGTGTATGGCAATGGGAGCACAATAGTGACTCTTCTTAGCAGGAAACAACTCTTGCTCGTAGGACCACAAACTGCATGGGATTCAACTCCGTTTAGGACTGGGAAACAAACGCTAGCTCGCCTTGCAAGAAACACACTCTGCTTTTGAGAAAACAGCACTCTTCTACTCTCCTGTGTTTCCTATAGGGCCAGAACAGTGAGCTTGCTCAGAACAAAAGAACTGTGCTTCCTACACACACGGGGCATATCTAGTTCAACTCTGCTTAGGAAACTGACCAGAACAGTAGCTTCTCTTCAGTCCAATACACTGTACTTGCTGGGAACAGACGCGAGTGCTATTTGCACTGTGTATGGCAATGGGAGCGCAATAGTGACTCTTCTTAGCAGAAAACAACTCTTGCTCGTAGGACCAGAAACAGCGTGGGATTCAACTCCGTTTAGGACTGGGAAACAAACACTAGCTCGCCTTGCAAGAAACACACTCTGCTTTTGAGAAAACAGCACTCTTCTACTCTCCTGTGTTTCCTATAGGGCCAGAACAGTGAGCTTGCTCAGAACAAAAAAACTGTGCTTCCTACACACACGGGGCATATCTAGTTCAACTCTGCTTAGGAAACTGACCAGAACAGTAGCTTCTCTTCAGTCCAATACACTGTACTTGCTGGGAACAGACGCGAGTGCTATTTGCACTGTGTATGGCAATGGGAGCGCAATAGTGACTCTTCTTAGCAGAAAACAACTCTTGCTCGTAGGACCAGCAACTGCATGGGATTCTACTCCGCTTAGGACTGGGAAACAAACGCTAGCTCGCCTTGCAAGAAACACACTCTGCTTTTGAGAAAACAGCACTCTTCTACTCTTCTGTGTTTCCTATAGGGCCAGAACAGTGAGCTTGCTCAGAACAAAAGAACTGTGCTTCCTACACACACGGGCCATATCTAGTTCAACTCTGCTTAGGAAACTGACCAGAACAGTAGCTTCTCTTCAGTCCAATACACTGTACTTGCTGGGAACAGACGCGAGTGCTATTTGCACTGTGTATGGCAATGGGAGCGCAATAGTGACTCTTCTTAGCAGAAAACAACTCTTGCTCGTAGGACCAGAAACTGCATGGGATTCAACTCCGTTTAGGACTGGGAAACAAACGCTAGCTCGCCTTGCAAGAAACACACTCTGCTTTTGAGAAAACAGCACTCTTCTACTCTCCTGTGTTTCCTATAGGGCCAGAACAGTGAGCTTGCTCAGAACAAAAGAACTGTGCTTCCTACACACACGGGGCATATCTAGTTCAACTCTGCTTAGGAAACTGACCAGAACAGTAGCTTCTCTTCAGTCCAATACACTGTACTTGCTGGGAACAGACGCGAGTGCTATTTGCACTGTGTATGGCAATGGGAGCGCAATAGTGACTCTTCTTAGCAGAAAACAACTCTTGCTCGTAGGACCAGAAACTGCATGGGATTCAACTCCGTTTAGGACTGGGAAACAAACGCTAGCTCGCCTTGCAAGAAACACACTCTGCTTTTGAGAAAACAGCACTCTTCTACTCTCCTGTGTTTCCTATAGGGCCAGAACAGTGAGCTTGCTCAGAACAAAAGAACTGTGCTTCCTACACACACGGGGCATATCTAGTTCAACTCTGCTTAGGAAACTGACAAGAACAGTAGCTTCTCTTCAGTCCAATACACTGTACTTGCTGGGAACAGACGCGAGTGCTATTTGCACTGTGTATGGCAATGGGAGCACAATAGTGACTCTTCTTAGCAGAAAACAACTCTTGCTCGTAGGACCACAAACTGCATGGGATTCAACTCCGTTTAGGACTGGGAAACAAACGCTAGCTCGCCTTGCAAGAAACACACTCTGCTTTTGAGAAAACAGCACTCTTCTACTCTCCTGTGTTTCCTATAGGGCCAGAACAGTGAGCTTGCTCAGAACAAAAGAACTGTGCTTCCTACACACACGGGGCATATCTAGTTCAACTCTGCTTAGGAAACTGACCAGAACAGTAGCTTCTCTTCAGTCCAATACACTGTACTTGCTGGGAACAGACGCGAGTGCTATTTGCACTGTGTATGGCAATGGGAGCGCAATAGTGACTCTTCTTAGCAGAAAACAACTCTTGCTCGTAGGACCAGAATCTGCATGGGATTCAACTCCGTTTAGGACTGGGAAACAAACGCTAGCTCGCCTTGCAAGAAACACACTCTGCTTTTGAGAAAACAGCACTCTTCTACTCTCCTGTGTTTCCTATAGGGCCAGAACAGTGAGCTTGCTCAGAACAAAAGAACTGTGCTTCCTACACACACGGGGCATATCTAGTTCAACTCTGCTTAGGAAACTGACCAGAACAGTAGCTTCTCTTCAGTCCAATACACTGTACTTGCTGGGAACAGACGCGAGTGCTATTTGCACTGTGTATGGCAATGGGAGCGCAATAGTGACTCTTCTTAGCAGAAAACAACTCTTGCTCGTAGGACCAGAAACTGCATGGGATTCAACTCCGTTTAGGACTGGGAAACAAACGCTAGCTCGCCTTGCAAGAAACACACTCTGCTTTTGAGAAAACAGCACTCTTCTACTCTCCTGTGTTTCCTATAGGGCCAGAACAGTGAGCTTGCTCAGAACAAAAGAACTGTGCTTCCTACACACACGGGGCATATCTAGTTCAACTCTGCTTAGGAAACTGACCAGAACAGTAGCTTCTCTTCAGTCCAATACACTGTACTTGCTGGGAACAGACGCGAGTGCTATTTGCACTGTGTATGGCAATGGGAGCGCAATAGTGACTCTTCTTAGCAGAAAACAACTCTTGCTCGTAGGACCAGAAACTGCATGGGATTCAACTCCGTTTAGGACTGGGAAAGAAACGCTAGCTCGCCTTGCAAGAAACACACTCTGCTTTTGAGAAAACAGCACTCTTCTACTCTCCTCTGTTTCCTATAGGGCCAGAACAGTGAGCTTGCTCAGAACAAAAGAACTGTGCTTCCTACACACACGGGGCATATCTAGTTCAACTCTGCTTAAGAAACTGACAAGAACAGTAGCTTCTCTTCAGTCCAATACACTGCACTTGCTGGGAACAGACGCGAGTGCTATTTGCACTGTGTATGGCAATGGGAGCGCAATAGTGACTCTTCTTAGCAGAAAACAACTCTTGCTCGTAGGACCAGAAACTGCATGGGATTCAACTCCGTTTAGGACTGGGAAACAAACGCTAGCTCGCCTTGCAAGAAACACACTCTGCTTTTGAGAAAACAGCACTCTTCTACTCTCCTGTGTTTCCTATAGGGCCAGAACAGTGAGCTTGCTCAGAACAAAAGAACTGTGCTTCCTACACACACGTGGCATATCTAGTTCAACTCTGCTTAGGAAACTGACCAGAACAGTAGCTTCTCTTCAGTCCAATACACTGTACTTGCTGGGAACAGACGCGAGTGCTATTTGCACTGTGTATGGCAATGGGAGCGCAATAGTGACTCTTCTTAGCAGAAAACAACTCTTGCTCGTAGGACCAGCAACTGCATGGGATTCTACTCCGCTTAGGACTGGGAAACAAACGCTAGCTCGCCTTGCAAGAAACACACTCTGCTTTTGAGAAAACAGCACTCTTCTACTCTCCTGTGTTTCCTATAGGGCCAGAACAGTGAGCTTGCTCAGAACCAAAGAACTCTGCTTCCTACACACACGGGGCATATGTAGTTCAACTCTGCTTAGGAAACTGACCAGAACAGTAGCTTCTCTTCAGTCCAATACACTGTACTTGCTGGGAACAGACGCGAGTGCTATTTGCACTGTGTATGGCAATGGGAGCGCAATAGTGACTCTTCTTAGCAGAAAACAACTCTTGCTCGTAGGACCAGAATCTGCATGGGATTCAACTCCGTTTAGGACTGGGAAACAAACGCTAGCTCGCCTTGCAAGAAACACACTCTGCTTTTGAGAAAACAGCACTCTTCTACTCTCCTGTGTTTCCTATAGGGCCAGAACAGTGAGCTTGCTCAGAACAAAAGAACTGTGCTTCCTACACACACGGGGCATATCTAGTTCAACTCTGCTTAGGAAACTGACCAGAACAGTAGCTTCTCTTCAGTCCAATACACTGTACTTGCTGGGAACAGACGCGAGTGCTATTTGCACTGTGTATGGCAATGGGAGCGCAATAGTGACTCTTCTTAGCAGAAAACAACTCTTGCTCGTAGGACCAGAATCTGCATGGGATTCAACTCCGTTTAGGACTGGGAAACAAACGCTAGCTCGCCTTGCAAGAAACACACTCTGCTTTTGAGAAAACAGCACTCTTCTACTCTCCTGTGTTTCCTATAGGGCCAGAACAGTGAGCTTGCTCAGAACAAAAGAACTGTGCTTCCTACACACACGGGGCATATCTAGTTCAACTCTGCTTAGGAAACTGACCAGAACAGTAGCTTCTCTTCAGTCCAATACACTGTACTTGCTGGGAACAGACGCGAGTGCTATTTGCACTGTGTATGGCAATGGGAGCGCAATAGTGACTCTTCTTAGCAGAAAACAACTCTTGCTCGTAGGACCAGAAACTGCATGGGATTCAACTCCGTTTAGGACTGGGAAACAAACGCTAGCTCGCCTTGCAAGAAACACACTCTGCTTTTGAGAAAACAGCACTCTTCTACTCTCCTGTGTTTCCTATAGGGCCAGAACAGTGAGCTTGCTCAGAACAAAAGAACTGTGCTTCCTACACACACGGGGCATATCTAGTTCAACTCTGCTTAGGAAACTGACAAGAACAGTAGCTTCTCTTCAGTCCAATACACTGTACTTGCTGGGAACAGACGCGAGTGCTATTTGCACTGTGTATGGCAATGGGAGCACAATAGTGACTCTTCTTAGCAGAAAACAACTCTTGCTCGTAGGACCACAAACTGCATGGGATTCAACTCCGTTTAGGACTGGGAAACAAACGCTAGCTCGCCTTGCAAGAAACACACTCTGCTTTTGAGAAAACAGCACTCTTCTACTCTAATGTGTTTCCTATAGGGCCAGAACAGTGAGCTCGCTCAGAACAAAAGAACTGTGCTTCCTACACACACGGGGCATATCTAGTTCAACTCTGCTTAGGAAACTGACAAGAACAGTAGCTTCTCTTCAGTCCAATACACTGTACTTGCTGGGAACAGACGCGAGTGCTATTTGCACTGTGTATGGCAATGGGAGCGCTATAGTGACTCTTCTTAGCAGAAAACAACTCTTGCTCGTAGGACCAGAATCTGCATGGGATTCAACTCCGTTTATGACTGGGAAACAAACGCTAGCTCGCCTTGCAAGAAACACACTCTGCTTTTGAGAAAACAGCACTCTTCTACTCTCCTGTGTTTCCTATAGGGCCAGAACAGTGAGCTTGCTCAGAACAAAAGAACTGTGCTTCCTACACACACGGGCCATATCTAGTTCAACTCTGCTTAGGAAACTGACCAGAACAGTAGCTTCTCTTCAGTCCAATACACTGTACTTGCTGGGAACAGACGCGAGTGCTATTTGCACTGTGTATGGCAATGGGAGCGCAATAGTGACTCTTCTTAGCAGAAAACAACTCTTGCTCGTAGGACCAGAAACTGCATGGGATTCAACTCCGTTTAGGACTGGGAAACAAACGCTAGCTCGCCTTGCAAGAAACACACTCTGCTTTTGAGAAAACAGCACTCTTCTACTCTCCTGTGTTTCCTATAGGGCCAGAACAGTGAGCTTGCTCAGAACAAAAGAACTGTGCTTCCTACACACACGGGGCATATCTAGTTCAACTCTGCTTAGGAAACTGACCAGAACAGTAGCTTCTCTTCAGTCCAATACACTGTACTTGCTGGGAACAGACGCGAGTGCTATTTGCACTGTGTATGGCAATGGGAGCGCAATAGTGACTCTTCTTAGCAGAAAACAACTCTTGCTCGTAGGACCAGAAACTGCATGGGATTCAACTCCGTTTAGGACTGGGAAACAAACGCTAGCTCGCCTTGCAAGAAACACACTCTGCTTTTGAGAAAACAGCACTCTTCTACTCTCCTGTGTTTCCTATAGGGCCAGAACAGTGAGCTTGCTCAGAACAAAAGAACTGTGCTTCCTACACACACGGGGCATATCTAGTTCAACTCTGCTTAGGAAACTGACAAGAACAGTAGCTTCTCTTCAGTCCAATACACTGTACTTGCTGGGAACAGACGCGAGTGCTATTTGCACTGTGTATGGCAATGGGAGCGCAATAGTGACTCTTCTTAGCAGAAAACAACTCTTGCTCGTAGGACCACAAACTGCATGGGATTCAACTCCGTTTAGGACTGGGAAACAAACGCTAGCTCGCCTTGCAAGAAACACACTCTGCTTTTGAGAAAACAGCACTCTTCTACTCTCCTGTGTTTCCTATAGGGCCAGAACAGTGAGCTTGCTCAGAACAAAAGAACTGTGCTTCCTACACACACGGGGCATATCTAGTTCAACTCTGCTTAGGAAACTGACCAGAACAGTAGCTTCTCTTCAGTCCAATACACTGTACTTGCTGGGAACAGACGCGAGTGCTATTTGCACTGTGTATGGCAATGGGAGCGCAATAGTGACTCTTCTTAGCAGAAAACAACTCTTGCTCGTAGGACCAGAATCTGCATGGGATTCAACTCCGTTTAGGACTGGGAAACAAACGCTAGCTCGCCTTGCAAGAAACACACTCTGCTTTTGAGAAAACAGCACTCTTCTACTCTCCTGTGTTTCCTATAGGGCCAGAACAGTGAGCTTGCTCAGAACAAAAGAACTGTGCTTCCTACACACACGGGGCATATCTAGTTCAACTCTGCTTAGGAAACTGACCAGAACAGTAGCTTCTCTTCAGTCCAATACACTGTACTTGCTGGGAACAGACGCGAGTGCTATTTGCACTGTGTATGGCAATGGGAGCGCAATAGTGACTCTTCTTAGCAGAAAACAACTCTTGCTCGTAGGACCAGAAACTGCATGGGATTCAACTCCGTTTAGGACTGGGAAACAAACGCTAGCTCGCCTTGCAAGAAACACACTCTGCTTTTGAGAAAACAGCACTCTTCTACTCTCCTGTGTTTCCTATAGGGCCAGAACAGTGAGCTTGCTCAGAACAAAAGAACTGTGCTTCCTACACACACGGGGCATATCTAGTTCAACTCTGCTTAGGAAACTGACCAGAACAGTAGCTTCTCTTCAGTCCAATACACTGTAGTTGCTGGGAACAGACGCGAGTGCTATTTGCACTGTGTATGGCAATGGGAGCGCAATAGTGACTCTTCTTAGCAGAAAACAACTCTTGCTCGTAGGACCAGAAACTGCATGGGATTCAACTCCGTTTAGGACTGGGAAACAAACGCTAGCTCGCCTTGCAAGAAACACACTCTGCTTTTGAGAAAACAGCACTCTTCTACTCTCCTGTGTTTCCTATAGGGCCAGAACAGTGAGCTTGCTCAGAACCAAAGAACTGTGCTTCCTACACACACGGGGCATATCTAGTTCAACTCTGCTTAGGAAACTGACCAGAACAGTAGCTTCTCTTCAGTCCAATACACTGTACTTGCTGGGAACAGACGCGAGTGCTATTTGCACTGTGTATGGCAATGGGAGCGCAATAGTGACTCTTCTTAGCAGAAAACAACTCTTGCTCGTAGGACCAGAAACTGCATGGGATTCAACTCCGTTTAGGACTGGGAAACAAACGCTAGCTCGCCTTGCAAGAAACACACTCTGCTTTTGAGAAAACAGCACTCTTCTACTCTCCTGTGTTTCCTATAGGGCCAGAACAGTGAGCTTGCTCAGAACAAAAGAACTGTGCTTCCTACACACACGGGGCATATCTAGTTCAACTCTGCTTAGGAAACTGACAAGAACAGTAGCTTCTCTTCAGTCCAATACACTGTACTTGCTGGGAACAGACGCGAGTGCTATTTGCACTGTGTATGGCAATGGGAGCACAATAGTGACTCTTCTTAGCAGAAAACAACTCTTGCTCGTAGGACCACAAACTGCATGGGATTCAACTCCGTTTAGGACTGGGAAACAAACGCTAGCTCGCCTTGCAAGAAACACACTCTGCTTTTGAGAAAACAGCACTCTTCTACTCTCCTGTGTTTCCTATAGGGCCAGAACAGTGAGCTTGCTCAGAACAAAAGAACTGTGCTTCCTACACACACGGGGCATATCTAGTTCAACTCTGCTTAGGAAACTGACCAGAACAGTAGCTTCTCTTCAGTCCAATACACTGTACTTGCTGGGAACAGACGCGAGTGCTATTTGCACTGTGTATGGCAATGGGAGCGCAATAGTGACTCTTCTTAGCAGAAAACAACTCTTGCTCGTAGGACCAGAATCTGCATGGGATTCAACTCCGTTTAGGACTGGGAAACAAACGCTAGCTCGCCTTGCAAGAAACACACTCTGCTTTTGAGAAAACAGCACTCTTCTACTCTCCTGTGTTTCCTATAGGGCCAGAACAGTGAGCTTGCTCAGAACAAAAGAACTGTGCTTCCTACACACACGGGGCATATCTAGTTCAACTCTGCTTAGGAAACTGACCAGAACAGTAGCTTCTCTTCAGTCCAATACACTGTACTTGCTGGGAACAGACGCGAGTGCTATTTGCACTGTGTATGGCAATGGGAGCGCAATAGTGACTCTTCTTAGCAGAAAACAACTCTTGCTCGTAGGACCAGAAACTGCATGGGATTCAACTCCGTTTAGGACTGGGAAACAAACGCTAGCTCGCCTTGCAAGAAACACACTCTGCTTTTGAGAAAACAGCACTCTTCTACTCTCCTGTGTTTCCTATAGGGCCAGAACAGTGAGCTTGCTCAGAACAAAAGAACTGTGCTTCCTACACACACGGGGCATATCTAGTTCAACTCTGCTTAGGAAACTGACCAGAACAGTAGCTTCTCTTCAGTCCAATACACTGTACTTGCTGGGAACAGACGCGAGTGCTATTTGCACTGTGTATGGCAATGGGAGCGCAATAGTGACTCTTCTTAGCAGAAAACAACTCTTGCTCGTAGGACCAGAAACTGCATGGGATTCAACTCCGTTTAGGACTGGGAAAGAAACGCTAGCTCGCCTTGCAAGAAACACACTCTGCTTTTGAGAAAACAGCACTCTTCTACTCTCCTCTGTTTCCTATAGGGCCAGAACAGTGAGCTTGCTCAGAACAAAAGAACTGTGCTTCCTACACACACGGGGCATATCTAGTTCAACTCTGCTTAAGA